>NC_137833.1:55667651-55860151 GCF_963921795.1 Nannobrachium achirus
ATCACCAGCCAGTCAACGGATACGAATTCAAGTGAGACTGATTGAAAAACACACGCCACGACTCGCCTCCGTCTCTCGGTTGTGGTGATTAATCAATAACCAGCTGGATTTAATATTGCCCGTCTTATTAAAAAATACAAAGGAGAAAGTGTTTCGCATATGGTAGCAAAATCCTTTTTTTACTGATTGACGACCCTGAGCGGAGCGTGGAGCGAGCGCGGAGCGAGAAATGCGAAAATCAACGTGAGCGACGGAGCGGCGGGGAGCGGAGCGGTGCGGTGGCCGACCAGAGCGATGAGCGAGCGGGACAAGAGCCCTCTGGAGCGCGGGCAACTTTTGCCGCTCCACTCCGCTCACATGCTCTGCTACACGTTGAGTTGAGTTCAGTCAACATCATCCACTCGCTCGGAGTCGTTTCACTGAAACGCCCGATGTATGTCCTCCCCCCCCCGAATTAATAAATTATTTCTTTGAAATCATCTCGCGGTCCACTGGTAACCAGCCCGCGATCTACCGGTCGACCGCGATCGACTGGTTGGGCACCCCTGTCTTAGACTAATGACGAAAAATGTTCGTTGACTACGTTTTTTCACTGACGAAAACTAAATAGAAACTCAGCTATGATGACTAAAACTATTGACAATTTGACAAGGGAGGGACTAGTGGAAAAGAGATCCAGTAGAACTAAAAGACAAGTCATGTTATGTTTGGTTGTGCTTGGGCGCTGCGCTCTGAAAAAAGCTAGCCATAAATTATAACTTCCAGTAGAGGGTGCTAATATGCGGAGGTTACGTCTCTCCTGGAGTTATAACGCAGAGTAAAATAGCTCTCGCTGGTTGAGCCTCCATGTCCCTAATCGCCTCAAAACATGTTTAAATCATGAAGTTGCTCACCTCATCGTCGAAACAGCTTTATATCTACCGATGAGCCCACTCGTTGGCATGTGTTAGTCCATATGTTTCTAATAAATTAATGTTTACTAAAACTTCTCTGAGACTCGCGTTTCCTCGTCGGAATGTTTCCGCATACAGAGCGCTTCAGAACTACAGAACGTTGGAATACTTCCGCATACATAAACGTCATGTCCTAGTATGAGCAAATCGCAACGGCGATCAACGTCACGTGATATGTAGCCTCGCGTAGCCAGGCTTTTACTCATCTCGCGTGATATGTTCGGCCATTTTACCCAAGCAGTTCAAAAACAAGGAAAGCGACGAGACTCAAAGAAGTTTTAGTAAACATTAATTTATTAGAAACATATGGACTAACACATGCCAACGAGTGGGCTCATAGGTAGATATAAAGCTGTTTCGACGATGAGGTGAGCAACTTCATGATTTAAACATGTTTTGAGGCGATTAGGGACATGGAGGCTCAACCAGCGAGAGCTATTTTACTCTGCGTTATAACTCCAGGAGAGACGTAACCTCCGCATATTAGCACCCTCTACTGGAAGTTATAATTTATGGCTACATCCTCCCAGTGATACCAGGTACAACATAGAAGTAGAGGTCGTCCTATATGGATGTTCCAAGGCTGATGCCCAACTTCCAAACATTTAGAGAACAGGAAGTAAATTCTGACGCAGTCTGTGTGTACGTGTCTTTCATTCCAGACACTAGACATGCACGTTTACTGTTTTCCATTTCAAACGATTAGCCAGTCTTACTGTCTATTTAAGAGAAAGTTCAAGGTTATGGTTGTACTTTATTGTTACAGGTAGAGTAAAACTTATTTTGGTTTGCCTTCCTTCAGACAACGTAAATGTATTATGTTTGTTATTTTTTACTTCGGACAATTAACATCTCTTTTAACAATGTGCTTGAATCTATTTTTGAAAACTACAAAATGCACATAAATGAACAAACCTGCCATATGTGCATCCTTAGCAGCCAACACTGCTATGGCGCAAAATGCAAAAAAAATAAACATCCGCATGATATACTGTATTAGTTTCACCTCCCCCACCCCCACAATATATCAGTCTATCTGACACATAGGACTATCATTACATGGAGCTAGTATATTTCCAGTCTTTCTGACCTCCTGTAACTGTCTTTCCGACAACAGCACTCCTCGCAGCAGGTGCTGGACGAGAACGAGCGCGTCTTCACGGAGCTGCTGCGCTCCGTGGAGCGGCGCTACAACGAGGTGAAGGAGATGGTGACGTCCCACGAGAGGAGCACGGTGACGCGCGCCCAGACGCTGCTGGACCGCCTGGAGGAGGAGATCGCCCTGCTGAGGAAGAGACACAACAACCTGGACAAGCTCTCGCAGACCGACGACCACATCCACTTCCTACAGGTGACATGGAGGCTGGGTTGTTGTCTTTATTGAGCTTTGTTGAGGGGCGGCCAGGGGTGTTGCACCAAATTCTGGGCCCGGGTACAAGGATTCACTGCGGGCCCCCCATGAATGTTCTTCATAGCGGGATGGGGTTTAACCCATTTATACTGGGAACGCATTACGCATTATTTTGTGCTTTTAACTATTGAAAAATCTACAACCTCACAGCTCGGTGCCGCGCTGCGAGCGTGTAGATCTGCTATTTGTGAAAAATCGTGAAGTCTTTGAATATTTCAAAGGGTTGAAAAACCTATGTTTCTATGTCAGTGGTGCTCAAACTTTTTCATGTGAAGGACCCCCAAAATTATATGTATTTGGCCACGGACCCCCATCTCAAAATATTCAGTTCCAGGGACCCCCCAGAAGCTGAATTTAGGTGCAATTGTTTGCTTAAAAAATACATATATTCAAAGATTTGAACACATTTTCATGACTTTTCAAAAATAGCAGATGCGGCACCGAGTGCCACGCTGCGAGCTTGTATATCTGCTATTTTTCAATAGCTAACGTAGCTAAAGTATAAAATAATTAAGGCCCCCTTCACAAAGCATTGTGAGCTTGTAGATCGGCTATTTTATAAAGATTTATTATACATTTTGAAATTGTGAAATGGGTCTATCTGAAGACTAGATTGTTGTCTTTGTTATTATTCTATCCATTGCTTTTATTTGATTAATAGAATATTCGAGAAGTGTTTCTAAAAAAAAAACATCTTTTTGTAAAAAATGTATTCTTTGAACATGTTTAAAGATCTTTTGCATAACGTCGTTGTCGGGTGAAAACCTTGTATGTCCAAAACCGTTTGTTTTGTATTTATCATTTTAAAAATGAACTAAACTACAAATTAAAAATGCACACAACGCCTCGCACCGCGAGGCGTTGTGTGCTTGTAGATCAGCTGTTTTCACTACTTTTGTGTGACGGCCTTGTATGATAAGCAGGTTTTTGCTATGTGAAAAAAATTACACATTTGAAACTTGGAGATACGAGGTTTCTGCCCGACAGTGTCGATATGATAACATGCCCAAAATTGGGATATATTGTTTATTAATGTGTTATGCGTCTGTATCCTGTGTGCCACAGAGCTGGCAGTCTCTATCGGGTCCCTCCGGGTATGAAGACCTGAACAACGTCAGCGTGGCTCCATTCTACTCCTTTGATGCCACCAAGAGGGCCATCGCTGCCCTCAAACTGTCCGTGGAGGAGGTCAGCAAGATGGAGATCAGCAAAATCTCTGCTGCAGGTTGGCTATACTTTCACTGATTTTTTCTGTTTTTTCTTCTTTTCACCGTGGTCTGGGGTCTGGTGTTTGTCACACCCCGCACCAAGGGGACCTCTCTCTTGAAGGAGAATGTCATTTACATCAGTGGTTCTCAGGGGGGGTCCCCAAATTATTTTGGGGGGTCCCCAGATGATTGACTTATTAATGTGCAACATTGTTTTCTCACTCAACAGTAAACAAACCAACTTAAAGTTTAAGTGTATAGAGGGTTTATGCACATTTCTAAAGTGACAATCTATGGACTTTTTAATCTCTAACATGACAAATTACCGGTAAACATTGGCCAAAGTGTGTGTGTGTGTGTGTGTGTGTGTGTGTGTGTGTGTGTGTGTGTGTGTGTGTGTGTGTGTGTGTGTGTGTGTGTGTGACTGTGTGTGTTTTAAAGGAGCTATAGTCAACTTTTTCTTGAAAAACGGACGCTAAAATAAAAATAATGTTTCGAAAATATTTTATGAAAAAGATTAGGCTTCATATATGTGTTTCTATTCAAATATGACCACGAAAAGCGTACAATAATGATAAAATAATCATTTTGGCCATTGTCAGAGCGACTTTGTTTATATCTCTTATCAAGGATAGTAGAGGGATAGAGGGCGTCAATTGGGTATGGCAGGGGTATGCAGCTGCCATACCCTGGGTTCAGGGGGGAAAATAAAAGTTTAACAAAATGGTCACTTTAACAAGGTATTGTAATTATATTCTCCACACTTGTATTCTCCCCATCTTGACAAAATGGTATATTCCCAGGTTCCGCAGGTCAGCTGCACAGGTGCAATGCATTATTGGTAATTGTGGCACGTTTTCTAACATGCCAAGTTTAGCTGCACTTGAACAACCATTCCAGGCTGCCATATCCATCCCAAGAAACCGTAGAAGCGGGGGGAAAAATAGAATGTACATCTTAAAATAAATGTATCATGCCTGTTGCTAAGGTATGGCAACATGACTGGTGTCTTGCACACGCGCAGGCGCGCGTGCAAGACACCAGTCATGTTGCCATGCCATACCTTAGCTTTTCTGAACTGACGCCACTGAAGACATGTAAGACATTTAGTAAAACGTACATTCTGCATGTGTCTCTCTTTACAGTGAAGGAAGTGTACATTACAGAAGAGCTGCAAGCAAGGACCACCAGATCAGATTCAGTTAGAACAGATTCAGTTAGCACTGTTAGCTTCATAAGGGAGGAGCCGAGGACGACGAGAGAAGAGCCGAGGACAACGAGAGAAGAGCCGAGGACGACGAGAGAAGAGCCGAGGACGAGGGAAGACTTTATGAAATGTGAGTTATTCATCTGGTACTGTACGCTGAACACCCAGCCTGCTTTGCTTTTTAACCACCTGACCAACAATTGCTTTGCTCGTAATGACATGCGCAGACTAGGGTTCATGTGTTTGAAACTTGAGGCAGATTAGACCTTTTGGCAGGCTTCTGACCAACTGTTTAGTTACCCCCTGGCCCCACTGGGTGCGTCGAGCGTCGCGTCAGCGTCAACGCCTCCGTTTTAATTAATGAAGGGTGCTCCACTGCTGACGTCAACGTCAACGTGCACGCCCAATTCGCCCCTGTTCATTTTTTGACGCCAACGTCCGGTGCCGTCTTTTTGGTGGAGCTCTAGCCTTAGTTGTTGTTGTTTTGACATTTTTTGTTTTGACTGTATGTAGGTATATAGTCCATGTCACTGCTAAATCCTACCGTTTGGTAGTGGTGTCAAGTAAATAAGTACACAAGTACTGTACTTTTTAATTTTTGAGGTACTCTTTTTACTGTCTTCAGTATTTGCAATGTTCAATACCTTTACTTCTACTCCTCTACGTCTTAGAGGAATGTATATACTACACTTACATTTTGAAATTGTGAAATGGGACTTTCTGAAATCTGCACAACGAGTACTTTTACTTTTGGTACTTTAAATATATTTTGATGCCGATACTTTACTACTTTTATGGGACCTCTATAACTACATTCCAGTACTGATACTTTTACAGGTCTTTATCAGGTCACAGGCAGTGTTGTTTTTGACTGCAAATTTTGATTTAGTCATACTGTAGTCTTCTGAATAAAATGTCATTTAGTTTTTGTCATAATTTTGTCACCTGAAAAGTTTTAGTTTTAGTCTAATTTTAGTTGACTAAATATAATACGTTTTTAGGCGACTAAATCTACAGTTGATTTAGTCAACTGAAATGTATTTTGGCAGGCCTTGATGGCATCGTAATGACTGATTTTACACTTGGTTGTGTGCTGAAAATAGCAGATCTACAAGCTCGTAGATCGGCTATTTTCAGCACACAACACCTGAGAGCAACCAAACATAAAATGACTCTCTTCTCCACTAGTACCTCCCTAGTCTCGCATAGCCAGACAACTATTCCACAATCTCCGAATGCTATATAGAGTCTGGAACGGCAGCTCCCGAACGGCGAGTATCGGAAGTAGCCGCTGCTGCACTGAACTGTAGTCCCATTGGAAACATAACAGAAACACAATAGCTCAGACAAAGTCATTTGAGCGGCCTATTCTTGTTATGGGTGTATAGTTTAAGAAAACGTTTGAAAACAACATGGAGGTAAGTAACACCAATAACACCAGAGAAAAACAAAATAATGCCCCCAGAAATATTGAAAGGCGACATAACGCTTCCAGTAGGACATGTTATTGCTACTGCACTAAGGGGGCGGTTGCGTCACATTCGCTTTATCTCGCACTCATCGTTTCTATTTCCGTTTGCCAGACTGTATGCCGGGAGCATTTGCCCAAATCGCGGAGGCCAAAGTCTGGCCTCGCGAGACTAGTCCCTCCCTAACGTTTTAGTCTATTTTTTATTTTGTTGACGAAATTGTCAATATATTTAATCTTAGTTTTAGTCATCACAGCTTAGTTTTTATTTCGTTTTTATTTCGTTTTCGTCAGTGGAAAAAAAGAAACGCAGTCGACACACATTTTTCGTCATAGTTTTAGTCGAGGAAATCAACACTGGTCACAGGGAGGTTGTGGAAGAACACGCTTTCTTCTCTCTGCTGAACAGGTGGCTCAAACACTGAAAAAAGATTCCATTCTAGGGAACCCTTTCTTCCTTTTCAATGTATATTATAAAGCTTGTGGCGAACCACCTGAAACTAGTGTCAAGAGAAAGAGAGAGAGAGAGAGGCATGTGGTTTGAAGAACAGGTTTGGTGAAATGTGTAGGCCTAAAAGCCATGTTATATAGATTAGAATTAACTAGCCCTTACCCGTTCAAAGATATGAGCTCTGAAATTATGTACACACACACACACACACACACACACACACACACACACACACACACACACACACACACACACACACACACACACACACACAGCTGGTTAAACATGTTGCCTCATGCTAGATGCAGAATAGATAAGCCTCATGCTAGATGCAGAATAGATAGTAGATACACCATAAAAATGCTAATATACAGCATACGATTTGTGAAAGTGACAAACGGGCTTCACAGTTATCTTAGGTGAGTTCATATGCTAATGGTGATGCGATTTCAGATCAATTGCTCCAGCCACTGAGGAGAAACGCTGTTACAGACAGACAGACAGACAGACAGACAGACAGACAGACAGACAGACAGGACATTTGGAAAATTATATGTTTGATGAATGGGCTAGCCACTGCTGCCACCTACTGGGAGTGCTGTGAGGAGCAGCGCAGCCAGCAAGTACAGTAGTATTTATTATGTGCTGCATTGGGCTTGCTTTCAGTTTAAATGCAGTCCCTTTACCATAATAATATTAACAAAAAGAATATGAATCCTTTTTTTAAATACATTTCCTTCTAGTCTGCAAAGTTTTAGTGTCACAAATATAGTACAATATTTGCAACACATTTGCTGCACTGTTGATACTGTACCAGCATGCTTCCTTCTACACATCTTCTTGTTTCTGCATAGTGAGTGCGCTCGCTCGTGCACATGTACGCACACACACACTTCCCTAGGGACTAGTGGAGAAGAGAGTCATTTTATGTTTGGTTGCTCTCTGGTGTTCCGTGCTGAAAATAGCAGATCTACAAGCTCACAACGCGTCGCAGCAACCAAGTGAAAAATCTGTCATTACGATGCCATCAAGGCCTGCCAAAATACATTTCAGTTGACTAAATCAACTGTAGATTTAGTCGGCTAAAATCTTATGATATTTAGTCGACTGAAATTAGACTAAAACTAAAACCTTTCAGGTAACTAAATTATGACCAAAACTAAATTATATTTTATTAAAAAGACTATGACTAAAACTAAACAAAAATGTACTGTCAAAAACAACACTGCTTCCTGTTTCACGTTATTTCGGGCAACCCTTCTAGGATTTACTTTCCCTATTTTCTACGCCAGTGGTTCTCAACCTTTACAATGTCATCTGGGAACCCCCCCAAATCACGTGGGGGGACCCCCCCTGGGGACCCGCAGGTTGAGAACCACTGTTCTATGGGACCCTTTAGAGGTTGATATTTGAAAAGCAAAAGTATTTTGTTGAACAATGTTGTCCTATGCTTTTATATTTTATTTTTCACAGACTCGTGCCAGCTGAGTGTGGACACCAACACCATCCACTCAAACCTCCACCTGTCAGATGGCAACAGAAAGATCACCATGATGAGTGACCCCAAGAACTACCCCGATCACCCTGAGCGCTTCAACCACTGGCAACAGGTACTTTACAACTACTCAACAGTAGGGCATTCACGAATAGTGATTTTTAGTATTTGAATTATTCGACCTCAAAGTATTCGAGGACTGGCCAAACTGTCAAATTATTATTATTATTATTATTATTGCGACCGTAGGTCGCACTTACTATCAAAACCTGCACAAACTGTGAGTCAGTCCGTCAGTCAGTCAGTCCGTCAGTCAGTCAGTCAGTCTGTCCGTCTGTCTGTCACACCTCACACGTCACACTATTGCCCTGCTCATATCTCCGCAACCGTTGCCCCGATCCATGCCAAATTTTGCACACACGCTCCTTGGCTGCCAAACTACAAAACCCCGGAGCTCCAGGGACCCCCAGGTCCCAGGGGGACCCCCAGATGTAAAAAAAGACCAAATGTGCAAAAATGACCAAATGACCACTCCAACATGGCTGCTCACGGGGAATTCCCGGGGACCACCGACTCCTGGTGCTCCAGAACGGATGCCAAAGTGGTGGCGCCCCCAGTGGAGGACCCCCTCCACTGCAGCTCACATAAAATGCCGTAACTCGGGCTAGGAGCGTCCGGGAGAGCCGGGGCCGGTACCTATTCGTCCGCCAAGGCAACGCGGAGACCCCACCCCTCATTTCTCACATGGCCCTCTTCTAGCGCCACCATGAGGCCGATTCTTGCAAAACACATTTTTGGACACTGCTCCTACAGATTTTGCCCTAAAATCACGCACATCGGTACACAGTATGTCTACACATTGCCCACACAACTAGGAACCAATGGCAGTTACAGCCCTCTTTGTGTGTACATGTGACCTATGGTCGCTTATCTCCCGATTAGGGAGTCTTACTGGTTATTAAGTAAGCAAGAGGCGAACATTGTGAAAATAGCCGATCTACATGCTCACAATGCCTCGCGTTGCGAGGCATTGTGAGCATGTAGATCTGCTATTTTCACAATATTTATCTGTGGAACCGAGTCACATTAAATGTAATACCTACAATTCCAAGCGCTTGTCAGGGTGGGAGTCCCCAGTTCAAATATGTTTTTAAAGAGGAAAAGAAAGCGAATATTCGACTTTGGTGAACAACGTCGAATAGTGACTTTGATATTCGAATATTCGAATATTCAAATATTTGATGCCCTACTCAATAATAATGTATACTTTGTCATGCGATGAGCAGTGGTGTAAAGTACATTTACTCAAGTACAATTTTGAAGTGTTTTTTACTTTACTTTTTCCAATTTTCAATATTTTTACTTCTGCTCCGCTATATCTCAGAGGCAAATATTGTACTTTTGCTCCACTACAATTATTTGAAAACTTGAGTTACTAGTTACTTTGTACATTTTAATTATTATTACACTAATCACTTCAGCCCTATATACATTTAGCCTACAAGCACTAACAGGGCTACTCTGGATCAGGGGCCACTCAGCATAATACCAAAAGTCCTAGGGCGGCAGGCAAAAAAATGACGGTCCTACTTTGGATGTTTAGATAATGATGAGTAGTATAAAAATTAAGGGGAAACGCAGAAAGCAGCCACATTTCCATCTAAGGCCAAACCTCATTGAATAAAAAGATCATGGAATGATTAATGATGAAATGTTGAAGTTTCTTCTTTTGGAACAAACAAAATAGCAAAAAAGTATTGTATAAAACAAGAGGAAAAATGTTTCTGAGAGATTTTGGAGAGAAACTGAAAAATGACAACAGAAATTATTCGTCCACACACACAGTAAGGGGGCCACAGGTTGAATAGCGCTGATCTATAAGCTCACAATGTGTCACATCTGCTATTTTCAAAAGATTCGCATAATACAGGACTTATACTGTAGGCCTTTGTATTTGCAAACTTGTGAAATGGGACATTCTGCATAATGAGTACTTTCTACTCTTGCTACCTGGCCTAACCTAGCCTTACATTAAGCCGCACTCCGACTATACAGACAGGTCGGGGGCATGGTCGGCAAAACTGCAATTGCGACTCTACACATGCACAAAAATGCGAAATATAGCACATCGCAGAAGTTCTGCAAGATGTATGCGACTTGTCCGGAAGCCTTGTTTAATGTATTAGTCCGTATTTTTAAATAAAATTTGTTTTTACCAAGTGTACTGCTTTTCCTCGTTTGCTACAATGTTAGCTGCAACAGCGCCCATTGGTGGCTGGAAGCATTATTGTGCATTCTTCCATTCTTCCATATATGTCCTTGTATGAGCGAATGGGGGAATGGATGAACGTCACGTGATAAGTGCAGCCATCTTTAACCAAACCAGAGATGCTCGATTTGGAATCGACACACACTTGGTAAAAACTCATTTTATTTAAAAATACGGATTAATACATTAAACAAGGCTTCCTGACAAGTCGCATAAACCTTGTAGAACTTGTCCGGAAGCTATATTTCACATTTGTGCATATGTAGAGCCGCAATAGCAGTTTTGCAGACCATACCCCCGACCTGTCTGTATACTCGTTAAGACGCTCATGCTGCCGTCCCAAAGCCACAATGCGGAAGCCACTGCAGGACGTCTTAATGTAAGGCTAGGCCTAACCTAAGTTAGGCCTAAATCAGAAATTAGCCTACAAAAACAAATATGTTGCTACATACTGTACATGTACTGTAAGCCCCTCCCATACACTAAAATGTGTTCCCGGCCTGAATGGGTTAAAGGAGTAGTTCACCCCCAAAATTACTTTTTTTCTATTGATTATTCACGCCATGGAGACTTGAGTTCAATAATATGTTAGTTTTTTGTCACATTCCTAAGAAGAAAAATTTGATTATAGTAAATTTACCCTGATGGTTTCCCCATCCAGTGCCATGCATTCGGGTCCCCACCCGGAATCAATGGGGGTACATTTACTATAATCAAATTTGTCTGTAGGAATGCGACAAATGCCATAAAATATTATTGAACTCAAGTCTCCATGGGGTGAGTAATCAGTAGAGAAAAAGTCATTTTGGGGGTTTATACCAATACTTTTTTACTTTTACTCAAGTCAATTTTGAATTCCGGACATTAACTTGTAACAGAGTATTTCTACATTGGAGTATCAATACTTTTACT
Organism: Nannobrachium achirus; assembly: GCF_963921795.1. Taxonomy (NCBI): domain Eukaryota; kingdom Metazoa; phylum Chordata; class Actinopteri; order Myctophiformes; family Myctophidae; genus Nannobrachium; species Nannobrachium achirus. The sequence goes on from NC_137833.1 coordinate 55,679,026, forward strand.
TAAGTAAAAAATGTCTTTACTTTTTCCACCACTGGCGATAAGTAAGCCCTGCTGTGTTGCCCATAGGGCAGCCAGGAGCTTATGTCCTGTAGGCCGTTTCTGTAGCGCGAGCAGTGTCGCCAGATGGGACATTTGAAATGATCATATAGGATAGGCTTAAAACTATCGTACACAGCTGAAACATATACATCACAATATGTAATATATGTGTCGCAGCGCGACGCGTTGTGAGCTTGGAGGTCGGCTATTTTCAGTACTTGATACCACAATAAACTATATGAAAAATGCAATGTGGCCGCGTACATCATGGATTTCTACACAGAGAGGGCCATTCTTTCAACATAAGGTGCTGCATTCAAGTTCAGGAGAGTTTGGACAAGGCAATTCTCTTGAATGCTGCCTTCAGGTATGGCATGGAAAGAGGGCATTTGCATTTCTTTCACCATAGTAAAAACTGCATTCATGGTCTGGAGAGGGCACTTTTTACAGACGGATAAAAGGGCAGGGGCTTGATGTCTATGTGTGCAACGTGCATGCTTGCTTGAGACATGTTTCCTTCCAGCCACCATGCAGCCATGATTTGGTCCTGTTACTGCCAGTGGGGTTGACCTGTCATGTTTCATTGTTGTCAGGACCAACAATGAAAGCAAAGCCTCCTGGCTTTATTGTGTGTTTCATTTTTCTTGTACACACTATACAGTCCAGTCCTAGATGCAACATAAAACATTTATTGCACAATATGCAGTATATAATACACGGTCACTCAATACACAATAAAGAGGGGTAAAGGGCTCTGGAGAGGTTGCACAGCCTCAAGGAGATGTGTTGTGTTTGTTCCATCGCCAGCGATATCCTTTTGTTCCTTTATTGTTTGAGTGACCTTATATATATACTGTATATACACGTAATATTGTTCACATTAGAAATACATGTTTCACGTGTGTGTGGAACTGTACTCTACCTTCTTTGATGTTCACCGTACTGGTGAATGTGAATTCCCTACTTGATGTATTTCTCCACTATATTCACGTTTTCTTGGTATCGTGAAATAAAATCTCTCGCTAGGGCTGTCACGATTATGACATTTTACGTGGCGATTAGTTGTCACTCAAATAATTGCGATTAACGATTTAATTGTGCTTTTGTCGTTGACAATTACATTTCTGTTTGGCTTTTAGGCTTTGAAGTTGCACATGGCAGATATGACGCATAACCTAAATATACAAAGAAATGACTGACATATTTGACAACTTTATACTTAAAAAAGAATATTGATAGTGGAAATAGCCGATCAACAAGCTCACAACGCGTCGCCATGCGACGCGTTGTGAGCTTGTAGATCAGCTATTTCCACTATGTTTTACTTAAAAAATAAATATATGAAAATCTTTCAACATGGAAACGATTATGACGATTATGAAAAATAAACACGATTATGTCAAATAATTGCGATTAGACGATTATTGCGACCGTAAGGGAGCAGTTTACTATGAAAACCTCCACCGGCCGTCCGTCCGTCCGCCACACGTCACACGTCACACCTTTGCCCTGCTCATATCTCCGCATCAGTATGACATCACACCACATGTGTACACAAACCTTTGTGTACGTTGCTGTGGCAACAGTCTGTTGTTGCTGGTCTGTTAGTGTACGTTAGCAACCACCTTAGCAACCATGGTTTTACCCTAGCAACCAACTGTTTACCATAGCAACCATGTTTTTTTACCCTAGCAACCAACTGTTTACCATAGCAACCAGATACGCAGAGCAGGGATCTCCATATATGGGCATAAACAGGTGACATCACACTGATGTCAGATACTCAGAGCAGGGATTTCTCCATAATATACAGTATGGGCATAAAAGGGATTCTGTTAGGGATCTCCATATATGGGCATAAAAGGGATTCTGTTAGGGATCTCCATATATGGGCATACAAGGGATTCTGTTAGGGATCTCCATATATGGGCATAAAAGGGATTCTGTTAGGGATCTCCATATATGGGCATAAAAGGGATTCTGTTAGGGATCTCCATATATGGGCATAAAAGGGATTCTGTTAGGGATCTCCATATATGGGCATAAAAGGGATTCTGTTAGCTGTTAGTGATCTCCATATATGGGCATAAAAGGGATGCTGTTAGGGATCTCCATATATGGGCATAAAAGGGATTCTGTTAGGGATCTCCATATATGGGCATGAAAGGGATTCTGTTAGGGATCTCCATATATGGGCATAAAAGGGATTGTATCCCAGATGATGCCCTGTTAGGAGATCCACACTAACAGAATCCATATATGGTCCTACCGACAGCTGCTATAAGCCAACCCTGGCGATAAGGTCTGAGTCGAAGAAATGCTTCTTTCCTGGCAAGAATTGCCCCTTTATACTGTAGGGCTCGTTTGTGTATTGTATGACATCACGCCATATCATCGGCTGAGGACTGTGTGATGTCATCATATCTCCATATATGGAGACATAAGTTGCTCATGCCCAAATATGGGCTGGTGAGGTCAGACTTAGTGTGATGCGTAGGTTATCTCCATATATGGAGATTCAACTTCAATGAGTAACCATGGCAAACTGTCAACTGCCCGTATGTCTTGATAATTGGTAAAACAAATTTATTGGCCTATTTGTGGAGATAAGCGACCAACGGTCGCTTATCTCCCGATTAGGGAGTCTTACTGGTGTAATAATTGTGATAACCCTATCTCTCGCTCTCCCTCTCTCGTCTCAGTCTCTCATTGTGCGCTTGTAGAGCGGCTATTTTTGGTGTAGACAGGAAACAAGTACAGTTGCAACTCAAGTCCCTTTCTCTAAGAATTGGGTGATTTCAAGTGGGGAAGTGAATTGACCAGTGGCTTGATTGATATTGATTGATTGATTGATTGATTGATTGATTGATTGACTGATTGACTGATTGATTGCAGGCGCTGTGCAGGGAGCCCCTGTCGGGCCGGGCGTGCTACTGGGAGGTGGACTGGCGCGGCACGGAGACGGATGTGGCCGTGGCCTACAAGGGCATCAAGCGCAAGGGCAACGGCAACGAGTGCAGCCTGGGCTGGAACGACCGCTCCTGGAGCCTGTACTGCTCCGAGTCCAAGTACTCCTTCGTGCACAACAACAAGAGCGCGGACATCGCGGTGCCCAGGTCCTCGCGGATAGGAGTCTACCTGGACCACGGCGCCGGAACCTTGGCGTTCTACAGCGTGTCGGACGGCATGCAGCTGCTGCACCGCGTGCAGACCAGGTTCACGGAGCCCCTGTACCCGGCCTTCAGCGTCTGGGGCTTTGGCACCAGTATCAAACTGTAGGACCAGTGGCGTCAGTTCAGCAAAAGCTAGGGTATGGCAAAGATGGGAGTCCTCATGGAAAAGAGGCATTACATTTTGGATAACACGGTTATATTGTGAAAATAGCAGATCTACATGCTCACAACGCCTCGCGCTGCGAGGCGTTGTGAGCATGTAGATCGGCTATTTTCACATTGTCTTTTACACAGGTTTCTACGGTTTCTTGGGCTGATATGGCAGCCTGGAACGGTTGTTCAAGTGCAGCTAAACTTGGCATGTTAGTAAACATGCCACATGAGTTGCACCTGTGCAGCTGACCTACAGAACCTGGGAATTTACCATTTTGTCAAGATGGGGAGAATAAAAGTGTGGAGAATATAATTATAATACCTTGTTAAACTGACCATTTTGTTAAATGTTGCATTTGTAGTTATTTTACTGTAATGTAACAACATAATAACCAGCACAGATAGACAAAGAGACATTCATGGATTTATATTTAAAAGTAACTTTTATTTTACTTTTATTATGAGTTATTTTTCCATCAGAATAGGTATACTGGGTTTCAAGTGGTTAAACATCAAGTATGAAGTTATTTTCAGTCAGTTCTGATGGAAACGGATATTGCTCCGTGACCTAGCCCAGGGGTTCCCAAACTTTTTTGTCTCAGGGCACCCCATAACATTTTTTTTTTAATCCGAGGCACCCCTACATTATAATTTTCACTCCCAGCACCTTATAAATATATTTATAGCACGAGGTTTCTGCTCGACAGTGACGATATTTTAGTGATTATGTTGCGAGGAAAACGTTGAGATAATAGCCATTTTGGTTATAACTGACTGAAAATAACTTTGTACTTCAAGTTTAAAATTATGCTAAATAATATTTTTTGTGTCCAAACAAATCCAAATATTATCAAATGATCTCGCGGCACCCCTGGACTGCTGTCACGGCACCCCAGGGTGCCCCGTCACCCACTTTGAAAACCCCTGACCTAGCCTACCGTATCTCAGGTGGAAAGATGTGCATATTTACGTCGCTTATGTAAGATTCTAAAGATGAACAGTGTAGCCTAATCTAGGCCTGCCGTGGATGAAAAAGTTATTTACACAGGGTGTAAAAACACCTGTTTGAAAACACCTGTTGTACATCGAATACTCGAATAATTGCGATTAACAATGTAATTGTGTTTTTGTCGTTGAGAATTGGATTTCTGTTCGACTTGTAGGCTTTGAAGTTGCAAATTTGACACATAACCTAAATGTACAAATGAATGGCTGTCATATTTGCCAATTTATATACTTAAAGGAGTAGTTCACGCCCAAAATGACTTTTTTTCTATTGATTACTCATGCCATGGAGACTTGACTTGACTCAATAATATTTTTTTGTTTTTTGTCGCATTCCAAAGACAAAAATATATATACATAAAAGTACCCTGGCGGTTTCCCCATCCACTGCCATTCATTTGAGTCCCCAACGAGTACCATGCATCCGGGTCCCCATCCGGAATCAATGGGGTTAAATGTATTATAATATATATATATATATATATATATAATATATATATATATATATATATATATATATATATATATATTTTTTTTTTTTTTTTTTTTTTGGTCTTAGGAATGCGACAAAATTATTGAACTCAAGTCTCCATGGCATGAGTAATCAATAGAAAAAAGAAAGAAAAAAAAACGTTGGGGGTGAACTACTCCTTTAAAAAAGAACATTGATTGTGGAAATGGCCAATCTACAAGCTCACGTGTTGCATCGCAACGTGTTGTGAGCGATTCGACGATTATGTCATAATTGTGACAGGTCTTTTCGAGGTTTCTGATCCTGTCTGGACTCTGGAGCGGAAATAACTTTAAGTCATCATCAGGTGGAACCGGAGCACACAACCAGAACCTCTTGCGATGCGCACCGCGATTGTTTTTTCTTTTTTTTTTTGAGCGATGCAAAACGCTCCGTTTCACTTTGTGTGCTCAGTTTTAGAATGAATACCAGGCTTTCCTCCGCAGTGGAAAGTCTGGTGACGCAAAGGTTAAGGACGGCCATTTCTGTTTGGATATTCCAAGTGGGCCCCCAAATAATTCTCAAACCACTAAGATTGTAATATTAAAAAAATAATTGGTCTAATAATGTTAAAGTGTAATTCTTTTCATTTATTTTCCTTTCTTTAAAACCTTGTAAAATGAGTCGTCATTGTACCGATACAATCAGTTAAGGGGTCAGATTATCTTATATTTCATTTTATTAGTCAGATATGCATATCTTTTTTGTGTTTATAACCTCTCAGTTTATATTTATAGAAATTCTCTTGCCATTTAAAATAAGATTTATTCCAACAGTTATCTCTGTTGTCCTGTGTCCCTTCATTGTCTGAAAACAAACATTTTGGAATGGTAAAAAATGCGAATTAAAATAATAAATGTTCTTTTAATTACATCTAATCCAAAGAAAACTGACACATGCACGCTCGCGCGCGCACACACACACACGCACGCGCACGCGCACGCACGCGCACGCACGCACACACACACACACACACACACACACACACACACACACACACACACACACACACACACACACACACACACACACACACACACACACACACACCCCTTCTAGCCTGTTCTGTTTTTGCATGCAGAGGTAGAAGATACTACTGAGACATACTGATGTTGAGCCACCAGAGGGCAGCACAAACACATTTTTACATTAATTTACTGTCAAACAAACCGCATTGGTCAAAGTTTCCTGGTAGCCTAAACTTCAGTCAGTTCACACAAATGTCATGTTCAACAGAACGCTGAGCTGGCTCAACATGATAACATCGATGAGTGTGCAACACATTTATCCTCTTCTGGTTTTGTGGTCAAACTGACAAAAAAAAACGAAGAAAAACCCCACAAAGATGCCTTGGTTAAGATACCATACCAAGCGTCCCAGGTCTCTTTTATAAGACTATTGATCTAGTGATCTCTCTCCAGAGTACACACAATCCTCCTTTATAGGCTATGTTTAGGTGGCCATTAAATAAAAGCTATTTTCCACAAATTCTATTCAAGTTGAAATAAACGCGTGCCCTGGTGAATAAAATACCATAGATTGTAGACCTATATTTAAAATCAACTGTCATTCTGTCACCACCACTATTCTCAGAACCTTTCATGTCAATATTAAAAGGACCCCAAATTGATTTTCAAACATTGTAGTTTTGATGCGTTATGTAACCTATATATTTTGATGCAAATACAAGTAGCCTACATTTACTCGGATAGTAGGCTACATTTAGAATTCCAGACTTCTAATTGTAACAGACTGACTATTTCTAAATTGCAGTAGGCCTATTGATACTTTCACTCAAGTAGCCTAAAACATGTGAGTACTTTCCTCACCACCACTCATTTTTTGCCGGGGGCCCCCTGGCAGGGACAGAGGACCCCCACAGTCATCATAATGTGGCCCCGCCCAGTGGCGTCAGTCAGTTCAGCAAAAGTTAAGGTATGTTGCCATACCTTAGCAACAGGCACGATGAATTCAGTGGCGTCAGTTCAGAAAAAGATAAGATATGGCAAAATGACTGGTGTATTGCACGCGCAAGACACCAGTCATGTTGCCATACCTTTAGCAACAGGCACGATGAAAAGTAGGCTACATTTTATTATTTCCCCCTTGTAGCCAAGGTATGGCAGCTGCCATTGCTTGCCATACCCAATTGACGCCTCTGGATGAACTTATTTTAAGAAGTACATTGGCAGCTGCCATACCTTGCCATACCCAACTGACGCATCTGGCCCCGCCCCTCCGGTGTGAGGGAGACGGTTCTATCAAGCGAGTTCAATCAAACAGCTGGGGGAACCTACACACACACACACATTATACACACACTGTGGACGCCGGGGTTACATACATTTTAATTACGCGTTAATTCACCGTTATGTTTTAACGACAGATTGATATTTCAGTTGATTTAAAGGGCGGAGGACGAGGTTTTGCTCGGTTTCTTTTGAACTCCGTGTCCCAGCGGGTCGTGTTGGAGGAAGGTAACTGCTTCTTCTGCTAGCTCTTCCAGAGGTGCTCCAGTCCTCCATGGACAAAAGGTTGGTGTGCGATGGAAAAGTCACTGACAAACTGTGAAAACTGACAACTTTTAGAGGAAGGAAGAAACCCCATTGCACGCGTTGGTTTAGTTGTTGGTTTAGTTGGTAACGCTAGCCTAGCCTAGAAGAGCTCTAGGTTGTTTCTTCTGGGGGAAACTACGTTTAAAAGCGGAATAAATGATGTCTAAAGCAGAGCGTGCTGTACAGGGGGCGTGAATTGGGTATGGCAGGGGTATGCAGCTGCCATACCCTGGGTCCAGGGGGGAGAATACAAGTTAGGCTACTTTAAAATATAAATCCGTTAATGTCTCATTGTCTGTCTGTGCTGGTTATTATGTTGTTAAATTACAGTAAAAAATAACTACAAATGCAAAATTTAACAAGGTAGGTCTATTATAATTGTATTCTCCACACTTTTATTCTCCCCATCTTGATAGAATAGTATATTTCCAGGTTCCGCAGGTCAGCTGCACAGGTGCAATTCATTATTGTTAATTGTGGCACGTTTATATTATGTCAAGTTTAGCTGCACTTGAACAACCGTTCCAGCCTGCCATATCCAGCCCAAGAAACCATAGAACATTTTTGGGGAAAATAATAGAATGTACTTCTTAAAATGAATGTATCATGCCTGTTGCTGCTAAGGTATGGCAACATGACTGGTGTCGCGCGTGCAAGACACCAGATGTTGCCATACCTTACCTTTCTCTGAACTGACGCCACTGGTGCTGTATCGTAGATAATTATAGTCTACTATCTGATCTAGGACATACTGTGTCAGCATCAGCATGCATTGAAGATCAGCCCAGAAAAATGGGGGAAAACGAATTGATCGTTCATAAATGTTGCATGCATGATGGCAAAGGAGAAGTGTCAGCAGAGCAGATCTATGCTATAATAACCCCTGTCTAGACTAGAGTGGTTCTCAACATGTGGGTCGGGACCCCCAGGTTTTGATTTGATTGATTTGGTGGGGGTCCCCAGATGACGGTGAAGTGACAATCTAAAAGACTTTTAAGACACTTTTAATTGGCCTAGTTAAAAAAAAGAGAGAGACTTTTAGTAGTAAAGAAAAACTATGCTATAAAACTGGTCAAACATTGGCCAAATTAGTCTAAAAATATAAGAAAGAGGCAAACATTTTGAAAATAGCTGATCTACAACCGTTTTTGCAAGACGTTATGAGCTTGTTGATCTGCTATTTTCACAATATATTATTACTGTGGGACTTACAATTTGTCAAAGAAAATGTAATGCCTCAACTCGTCTCCTACAATTCCCAGTTCCAAATTTCAAATAATATGATTACTTTGGGGCACCTTGGCCTGAAAGCTTCCGAAGCAGTGATGAGTAGGCTAACTATTGACATCTACCTCTGAATTGATGCTGACAACTGACCAAGATATATGGTTACCACACAGACATAATTATATTGATGACTTCTTCCCATGTTTTGTTCCTTTAAAGTTGTTTTAGTTTTGTTTTTGAGTCCGCAAAATGTCAAGAATGTAATTCAGATAGCATATTGTTATAAGACATAACGCTAGGTTCATTGTTTACCTGGTATCCTATAGTTTCAATCAAAGTACAGATTGTTATTTACGTAAGCATATACTGTTCAGACAGATGCTGGGTTCATGGTTCACCTGGCATGATTGTACTTTCCTCGAAGCACTACACAGCTCTATCTGCATTCTGTTCACGCAATTAGTATTATTATTATAATAATATTATGCTTATTATCAGGGGTTGACACTAAGGTCTCAGAGGCGCTTGCCTGTGGGGCAAATACAAGTCATGTTCTACTTACCCAAAGGTCATGCCCACTTGCCCAAAAAGGAAATCGTCCATTACAAAATGATAGGTAAAAATGTTAACTGTTCAATTTAACACATTTTTCTTTCTTTTTTCTTTACTTATGTGAGATAAAAATGTCATACCTAAATTGTTATGCCAAATACCTACGGTACATAGCTATGAATATGACTATGGGTTCACACTTTATATTTTTAAGTGTAGCAACAATGACAATTATACATTAAATTAAACATTCTAGGTCAACAGTGCCCCTATTTTACATTCCACAGACCAGAAGACTAGCCACGTTCTTAGACAGATATCCTGAGTTGTGTTTATAGACGGTTGTGTCCGTGCACTACGTTCAAGCACTTGCCCGGTCAGGCAACCTGAAGGCAAACCACCTCTACCCGCCCGAAAGTTTTATTTACCTGCCAGGGGCACGTGGGCATCCCCTAATGTCAATGTCTGTATTATTGTAAGTACGCTCTGCTCTGGATAAAGAGCATCTGCTAATTGCCTAACATGCAGGGACGTGCAGAGAATATTAGAGAGGCAGGGGCTGACATTTCTAAAGGGGCCTTTTGGTGAAAATATCAAAAATAGCAGACCTCCAAGCTCACAACGTGTCGCAGTGCGACATGTTTGAACTTGGAGGTCGGCAATTTTCAGTGCTTGATACCACACTGAACTAAGTATAATCAAGTGTACACTGGAGATGCGGCGTAACAGCATGGATTTCTACACAGAGAGGGCAATTCTTTCAACAAAAGATGCAGCATTCAAGTTCAGGAGAGTTTGGACAAGGCAATTCTCTTGAATGCTGCCTTCAGGTATGGCATGGAAAGAGGGGCATTTGCATTTCTTTCACCATAGTGAAAACTGCATCCATGGTCTGGAGAGGGCACTTTTTACAGACAGGTAAAAGGGCAGGGGCTCAAGCCCCCTTTGATGTCTATGTGTGCACGTGCCTGCTAACATGTAAACTGTCCCGTTGGCCACAGGCTGCCGCGCGACCCGTCCGCGATGCAAGCGACACGATGACGACGCCACCGATCCGGAGTTAAATGCCAGCGGTACCCGATGAGCAGGGAGTGCTTCCTGTTGGCTGGCCGAGGAGGAAGAGGAAAAGAAGAAGAAGAGGAAGAAGAAGGAAGGACAGGTGTGCTGCCGTCGGTCTGGGAGCCCGCTGACCGCAGACAGACAGACAGATAGATGTCTCTGTGGGTGATCCTCCCTGTCAGCCTGCCAGCTCTGACCATCACTGGAATATGGGTCGTGTAAGTGTCACTCACCTCCAGGGGTGTCGCACCAACGCATTATTATGCATTAGTTTGTGCATTAACTATTGAAAAATAGCAGATCTACAAGCTCACAGCGCAGCACCGAGTGCCACTCTGCGAGCTTGTAGATCTGCTATTTTTGTCTTTGCATATTTCAAATCCTTCTAAGGTTTTTTGAAAAAACCTACGTTTCTATGTCAGTGGTGCTCAAACGTTTTCATGTGAAGGACCCCCAAAATGATATGTGTTTGCCCACGGACCCCCATCTCAAAATGTTTAGTTACAAATGTTCGCTTAAAAAATACATATATTCAAGTATTTGAAAAAAAAAATTCACGACTTTTAAAAAATAGCAGATCTACAAGCTCGCAGCGCGGCACTCGGTGCCGCGCTGTGAGCTTGTATATCTGCTATTTTTCAATATATAGCTAAAGTATAAAATAATTAAGGCCCCTCCACATTGGGCCCTATAGTAACTCAGTCCCCCCCCCCCTTGTTGTGGTCAGTCCCTGGGGGGGGTTCCAGGTGGTCTCCAGCAAATTGAATGAGTTAACCCATTTTTTAAGATTCTACAAATTGCTTCTAAATCCTAAAAGTTTTCTGAAAAACATATGTTGCTATATCAGTGTCCCCCAACATCATGTGTATTTGGCCGCCGACCCCCCATTTTTATATTTTTTATAACATTATTATGATAACATTTTAATAGCACAAACCTTGTACTGTGTATAGTGGTCCCTGGTACAAAACAATTTCAGACCGGACATTCATTTGGGGGCCCTTGACATGAAAAACATTTGAGATGTGATATACATCAGTCCAAAGACCCTCGTTTGATACACTTTCAGAGTTAAAACCGGTAAAGCATCCGTGTCATTTTAGATTTTAGCTGTGTATATATAGCAAAAAAAATACATAAAAATTAATCTCTAAAAAACTTTAGAACAGTGGTTCTCAAAAAATAGTGAGTCACTTTTTTCTTGAAAATGTTTTGTTTAACACAAATCTTCTCACCTGGGGGTCCCTGGCACAAAACATTGTCAGATGGGGGTCCGCAGCCAAATACATATCGTTTTGGTCGTCCTTGGCACGAAAACAAATAGAATGGATTAAAAAGGGGTCCATTTGGACCCCTGATGGTTCCCCTGCACCCGACTGGTAGTTACCTACCTACACCTCTGTCGATTGTGAGGTGCCTTTTCTTTTTCTTTATTGCTTTATTGTCTTTTTGAGCGGTGGTCACAACGCTCCTATACGTGGCCGTGTGTGTGGGTATGTATGTCTGTCTGTATGCGTCCGTCCGTGTCTGTAGCCTGCAGTAACCTTTTCTGACCACACATGTTAAGGGAGGGGCGCTGTTGTTCAGACTCACATTCACACACACACACGCACGCACGCACGCACGCACGCACGCACGCACGCACGCACGCACGCACACACACACACACACACACACACACACACACACACACACACACAGCCTCCACCGCTCAGTTCACACGAGTGTGATTTTTGTTGTACTTCCAAGCAGCCCAGATGGACTATCAACTCATCAGCTGAGTGCCCGCAATCACAGCCGATTGGCTGACCTGGGCAAACATGTCTGCTGCTGAATGGCAGATTTATGAAACGTGCCGAGATCACACAACCACCAGTCTCTGAACGGTTGGGAAATGTAGTTGGGTCAGTGGTAGGGATGGGACGATATGAAAATGTCATATCACATATTTTGTGACAAAATAAATCGCGATTTACGATATTATTAAAAAAATAGCAGATCTGCAAGATCTACAAGATCAAAAAAATAGCAGATCTTCAAGCTCACAAAGTGTTGCATCGCAACGCGTTGTGAGCTTGTAGATCAGCTATTTTCTTGGCAAAGACATTTGATAAAGATTGAAAATAATACTGTATCAAGTACGTATATTACAAGTACCTTTTACCAATTATAGAGGGTTTAAATGGTACCGGATATGCAGCTCTGCAAATAAAAGGTGAATTGATCCTAGTGCATGATGGAGGCTGGTTTAACGTTCTATGAGTTGGCGCTCTGAAATCACTGTGATGACACGGGAACCACACTGACAGAATCCCTTTTATGCCCTTATATAGAGGTCCCTGATGTCATCAATATTAAGCCCATATCCAACAGGACTTGATATGGGAATGCCCATATATGGAGGAAGACAGCCCATATATGTATGGCTGGTTCTACAGACAGGGATCTCCATATATGGGCATAAAAGGGATTTGTATGTATGATGTCAGATTTCATAGAGGTCATAGCACTTTCACATGAATAACTGAGTAAGCATGTTTGGGGTCTCACAGCATATCTCCATAATACAGTACATGGATCTCCACATATGGGTGCCAGGGGTCTCCATATATGGGTAGCTGGTCCGATATACATCACTGGCCAGATGGCCAAGACATGGCGCGACCTTGCCCTGGACGCTTGTCGCCCCCAGGCGTCTTACTGGTAAAAAAAAAAAAAAAGGGGCTGAGAACGAAGGAGTCTGTCCCCGTTACAATGCGGTAGAACCCTGGGAGATTGCTGAGGTGGAGCACCAGTACTTACCGCATGACTTGTGCCCGGGATCGAACCCATGGCTTGGCGGTCCAAAGGCAAGAGCTCTACCACCGGAAACAATAAGTAGTAGTAATCAGGGGTGTCACACCGAATTCTGAGCCCTGCAGGGTACAAGGATTCACTGCGGGCCCCCCATGAATGTTCTTCATAAGGGGGACCTGGGAGCGCGTTATTACGCATTATTTTGTGCTTTAACTATTGAAAAATAGCACACGCTCACAGCGCACTGCGAACTTGTAGATACTCAGTGGAGGGCACCACTGCATGTTGCCCCATTGGCCTGAATTCCATTGCAGGGCTGCGTGTGTGGATTAGTCGTGTCCTGGAAGACTGTGGGATTATCACCTCTCATGTGGCACTTGATCCCATTCTTACTGTAGGCTAATCACCACAGATACAGAACGCTTGTGAGAGTGTGTGTGTGTGTGTGTGTGTGTGTGTGTGCGCGTGTGTGCGCGCGCTTGCGTGTGACTTGGTGTTTGCTCTCCTGGCTGTTTCATGCTCCGCTCAACGATCGCCACGCTTTAAATATTTATATTAAACATCATCATTTGTCTAACAGCAACAAAGTTAAAGAGGTCTTCCACGTTCAAACATTTACTCGGGCACAACAGATATTTGATATTCATTTCAACAGACGGGTGTGTTGCGCTATTTTGACGTTCGATAGCCCGACGTCCCATTAGTCCGACGCTGGTGAATGCTAACCTGGTGAAATGCTAACTTGCCGACACTGGTGAATGCTAACCTGGTGAATGTTAACCTGGTGAATGCTACCATGCCTAAACCTAATCCTAACCCTAACCTCAGTAAAACTATGCCTAAACCTAACCCTGAAACCTAACCTAACCTTTAGTCGGACTAAACTAAACTCTTTGCCTATGTTGTCGTGATCTGAAGTATTGCTTAGAGGTTACAGAGGTGCAATTCACAGTTTCTGGCTTGGCCGTTGACGTGAAACTGAGAAGTCAATGTCGGAATGGACAATAAACCAAATTAGGGGCAGAATGGCCTTTATGTGTAATGGTCTTTATTTTCTTAGCGATAAAGGGCTTTGCAGACAGCCGCGACTTTTCACTTTTTTCTTTTTCTTTTTTTTTTTTAAAGAAACCAATGATTCTCTACAGACCTCATGCACACCTGCTCCGAATTTGCCGTGTGGCAAGTGGCTGCGGCAGTTCGTTTTTTTTTCCAGATAAAAAGCGATACTCATCTGTTGGTAGTTTACGGATTTGGGCGATTGAGATGAGCCCAATGAGGTAACATCGTGAATGAGTGAGCAACCCTTCATACTAGACGTAGATGGTTCAATCTCATCTCTCTTATACTCAGACGGTGGTTGTCTCTGTCTGGGATGATGATCCATGGCTTTGGGCGGGGTGTAATGAGATGGATGGTGTACTGAATCACATGATGAACGATAGAGGCGGTGGGTAACGGCTGTTGTTCATGTTCACTGTCATATCGTTGAATCATCCTCATCTCTGTCGCCTCCATTGTTCACCTCCAAACGAATCCCCTGCACCCCTAAAAAGAAAGTGAATTAATGTTTGTGTGTTGTCATTATATAAGCCCATATATTAGAATGCCCATATATGGACATACTACAGTATGTCAGTCTCATGTGGTCTGTGACGTCAGACAATCCATATTTGGAAAAAGTGAAATATTTGCATTTTCCCATTCAATTATAATTCACTAATACATTAAAATAAATTTAACTGGGGCGCCTGGTGGCCTAGTGGACCAGGCGCATACCATATAGCAGGGGTCTTCAACAGGGGGTCCGCGACCCCTAGGGGGTCCGCGGAGGTACTGCAGGGGGTCCGCGAAATTATTGCTTAAAAAAAAAAAAAAAAAAAATCAAAAAATGTTTTTTTTTTTTTTTTTTTTTTTTCATTTTTCACATTTATGTTAAAAAATAAATCATGATTCTATCCATTTTGAATAGCTTGAATACATGATTACTATGCAATTGACAGATTGTTGATATTATTGACATTTGTTCTCAGTTAATAAGTAGTAGGCCTATGTTTAGAAATGGTAGTGGTACGGCCCACCCTGCTCGCTGTAACTTGTACATGTTTAAAATAAAAAATATGTCGTAGCCCCGACCGCCCCACCCTACGAGGTGGTAGGGGGTCCCTGCTCCATTTCCCCATCAGTTTGGGGGTCCCCGGCCTGAAAACGTTGAAGACCCCTGCCATATAGGCATTGCCATTTCGGCATCAATGCCTGTCGGCGTCGCCGGTTCGGTTCCCGATCCGGGCGGCCTTTGCCGCGTGTCGCTCCATGTCTCTCCCCAGTTTCCTGTCAGTCTACTGTCCTATCCAATAAAGGCAAAAAGCCCAGAAACAAATCTTTAAAAAATAATAATAATAATAAATTAAACTATATATAATATATATATATATATAGCGTATTTCTTAGCACCCGGAAGTGTCCTGATGAACCCGGTCGATTTGACATTATGGCCCAAGTGCTTGCCACCTTTTACGTATAAAATGGGGTATTTGTCAGGGGTGAGATTAAAAAAGCTCTGGAAAAAGTATTGTCTAATAAAGAAAATCAACAAAACATCATATTATTGAGAGTGGCAGGAATGTTGAGACATACAACTTCTCTCTTTGACCTCACCAACTGGTGTTTTTTTTTTTTTTTTTTTTCCACAAAAGACGAAAACTAAGGAGATGTTCTCTATAATTTTAGTTTATTTTAGTTAGTTTTGTAAACACACAATATCGTTTCAGTTAGTTTTCGGGTTTTTTAAAAGCTTAGTTTTTATTTTTATTTCATTTAACTAAAATGTTTTTCCATTCTTGTTTTCGTTTTTTAGTTAGTTTTCGTTTACTATAATAAGCTTGCTTGCCACCAAAACTGTGGGATGAGTAGCGCGGCAAAATAAAGTTCATCTGGAAAGATGGATGGAATGGAAGGAACAAAGTCTGACAAGTTGCCCTGTGAGGGCAACCAGACTAACTACTGGTTTAGAAGGCCTTTGCAGATGGGTGAACTGTAGAAGATGGTGTCTGGTCTCCGGCGGCACCTGGCTATAACAGTATTTCCTTCCTGCTACCTTCACAGCAGAGCCTTGTTTCCAAGGAGCAGAGGCAACAGCCCCTCTTCCTGGGTAGTGGAATGCCAGTGGTCAGGATTTGTTGCGTAACCCCATCTCTCCCTGGCAGGGTTGCCATGTCTGCTTGGTTCTTAAACATTTTTATGGCAAGGACCTCGAGTTTAATATATTGTGACTGCCTGGCCAAAACCTCTTCACTCCATTTTTGAGGTTTTAGATTTTTTGGCATAAATCAGGGCTATTGAACACCCTTTACATCTGAGTGTTGGTTAAAATAATATTTAACCAATGGAAATTTGTAAAAAATCACAAAGGGTGAGAAGTTCAATCACCCGAGAGAGACTTGGAGTAGAACCGCTGCTCCTTCACTTGGAAAGGAGTCAGCTTAGGTGGTTCGGGCATCTAGTACGGATGCCCCCCGAGCGCCTTCCTAGGAAGGTCCTCGATGCACGTCCCACTGGGAGGAGACCCCGTGGCAGACCTAAGTCCAGATGGAAGGATTATATCTCCAGACTGGCCTGGGAACGCCTCGGTATACTCCCAGAGGGAGTGGAGGAAGTTGCGCAGGATAAGGAAATCTCGAAGTCTCAGTTGGAACTGTTACCCCCGCGACCCGATTCCGGATAAGCGGTTGAAGATGGATGGATGGATGGATGGAAATTTGTAAAAAGTGCTTGGGACAAAACCTCCTAACTCCACACTTTCTGCCAAACCAGCTAACTCTACCCGATTGTCCCCCTCTTTTTTTCATAAATATGTGATATTGATTATTGAACACCCTTTACGTCTGTGTGTTGGTTAAAATAATATTGAACCAATGGAAAGTCGTAAAAAGCTCTTCAGTCAAAACCTCCTAACTCTACTTGAGCTCATTTTCCCAAAAATGAACATTTTGGAGTTAGGAGATTTCGGACGACAGCAGAGATGGTGTATATTTTCTGCAGACCCCCCATTTGGGGTTTGAGGTTTTTACCTTTCGAGACCCCTTTTGGGGTTCTTGTTGATTATGTACAGTACATATAGCCAAAAATATATTTTCTTTTCTTTTTTTGAATAGATATTTGATTTTTTTTCAGAAAACTTAGGTCGGGGTTTAGAAAGTGTTTTTTAAAATCGGCCTCAGTCCTAAATGGGTAAAAAGAAAATGCACATCACATCAAATAGCCGTAGTATATTCGCTTCTTTTGGGCTTGTCGTCTAGACCTGGTTGCTTATGTCTCTGGCAGAATGTGGCAACATTGTGTGAGTGGAGTGGAGCTGGGAGGGAGCAGGGTAAACAGTAACAGTGGGCCGGGCCCACGGTGCTCCTAGCCTCCCAGTGCTCAGACAGAGGCTTTCACACGGTGTCTGACTGAAGCCCGGCCCTCCTGGATGGGCATCCAACACATGCATGCATTAAAAGCAGGGGTCTTCAACAGGGGGTCCGGGACCCCCAGGGGGTCCTCAGTACTACAGGGGGTCTTCCAAATCTTTGTGTAATAGAAACTTTTTTTCCTCCTTTTTTATATTAACCACTTGAACCCTATAGCGTCCATATTCTGATAACTTTAGCCAAAAATAGCAGATCTACAAGCTTGTAGATTGGCTATTTTTGGCAAAGAGGTTTGGTGTTTTGGGGAAAAAGAGCAGACCAAGTACAGAGTGAAGGTGAAGTTTGTTAAGTATTGGCGGTTCAAGAATCCGAAATACACTGATGACGGTGCTACTGTGCTGTCAAAAGATGACAATGGTATCTATGGATTGTGGGGGTCCCTGCTTCATCTCTCTCTCAACTAAGGGGTCCTTGGCCAGAAAACGTTGAAGACCCCTGCATTAAAGCTCTCAGTCATTTGGATTCCACAGGAGCCATTCGTTAGCCTCGTATGGCATAAAAGACATCTTTTTTTTTTAGGTTTTCAGAAAAGAAGAAAAGTAAACTCACTATCTGCCTCAGTCAAGTCATCTATAGTTGAATTAGGCAATCATGACGAAACATGTCGTCGTCGTTGGGTGGAAACCTTGTATGTCCAAAAAATTAATGTTAAAAAATGAACTAAACTAGTGAAAACATCTACAAGTGCTTGTAGATCTGCTGTTTTCACTAGTTTTGTGCAATGGCCTTGTACGTATGATGAAGCAGGGCTTTACTTAGCGAAAAAACGTACACATTTGAAACTTGGAGATACAAGGTTTCTGCCCGACAGTGACGATATTTTGCCAAAGTCATTTTGTTTATCTGTCTTTATTTATATCTGCCTAAAGCCCCTATCAGAGTCGGTACCGCGGTGAAGAGCTATCCACCGCGGTGTAGTCTTTTTGAGTCATAAAACTACAACGTTACGTCATTCCTTGCGGTGAAGAGCTTTCCACCGCGAGTCCCGACACATCACCCTGTACTCTGATAGAGGCTTAACTCTACTCTCCTAACACTGCTGAATCACCCTGCATTACAGCGTATATGTCCTCAGCCGATCAGAATGCTTGCTACATTCCAAAATAATTTCTGCCCAAGTCAAAAAGTTGACTTAAAATGACTGAGGCAGATAGCGATTTTGGAATGTAACAGACATTCTGATAGGCCGAGGAGGACATAGGCAATGAGGCACACTGAAGCAGCTGTGCCAAAAAATTACAGACCTTCAACGTTTTCAGGCCAAGGACCCCTTAGTTGAGAGAGATATGAAGCAGGGACCACCATAACCTTCTCATAGATTCCATGTGGTTTCATTGTTTGACAGCAAAATCATCAGTGTATTTTGGATTCATGTCAAATTGTGTTTTCAGATGCGTATTTAACCACTTGAATTGTCAATACATAACTGGACCTTTCACTCTGTACTTAGTAAAAGGAGGAAAAGGTTTCTATCACACAAAGATTTGGAGGCTCCCCTGTAGTAACTCCGAGGACCCCTAGGGACCCCGGACCCCCTGTTGAAGACCCCTGACGTAGGCAATTATGCTATGAGGCTAACACGTTATCCTGTCGCTTGCCACAAATAGCCTATCTACAAGCTGCACGGCCTGGTAAGCTCATAGCCGTTTTAGTTTGTTCTGTATTTTCAAGATTAAAGACCATTCTAATTGAAGCTAGCAATAGAATAAAGAATACAAGTTACAGGAAAAAAAACATGAAGAATTAAAATATAGATAAGATGTTGATGCCCCGACAGCAGCGTTATTTTAGCCTGGCGTTGCTCATACTATTCCTCTCTGCATATCGGATATTAGTCTGGACTCTCAGGCAGAAAAGGGGTGGGTTAAAAAAAAAGGCTCTGGACACGATTGGTTAGACCAGACCAATGCTCGGCCCTGATTGGTCCCCCAAATTTTGGGGGAGAGGAAATGGATTCACAATTCACCCTTTGTTAGCCTTCTGGTTGGTCCCTGACTGACCAACCAGCAGGCTCTATTTGCCTTGTCCCGCCCTGGTCCCGCCTTTTTTATGTTGAATTTGCTGAAACATCATTTTTTGGAGAAATAAAAACATTTAAAAAAATGCTGAGTCACTATACTGCCACTGAGCAGCTCCATTTTACTGAAACCAAGTTTGAAATTATAATTGAACACACAACAACAATACGAAGCAACTGAATTACAATGGTAGTGGATGGAGTGTCCCACCGAGTGTCCCACCAAGACACAGCAACCAATGGGTGTGAAGAGGGGCGGGACAACGGGCGGGACTTGACAAAGGGTGAATTGTGCGGGGCCAGACCCATATTCGCCAAGGGCAAGTTTTTTTGCCCAGGCGGATTGGTCTGGTTCCAGGGCAGCGTTATTTTAGTTCCTGCTGGGTTTGTGTTCACCACAGACTCCTACCGTAGGTCCTTGCTGTCATTCCACTGGCATGTCTCACTTCAATAATCATTGTCCTTTCAAAGGTCAGCTCGGGTGCCTGACTGTCTGCTATTTGGAAACAATGGCTTATTTTATTGTTTCCAGTGGCTACCGGCTGCAGGCATGTTCTCCTGCCAGACAGACCGCTGAATGTTGACATATCAAAGAATTTTGCATAAATGGACACATGGACTCTCGACCCATAGTCTTAACACAATCAATGCCAGGTATTTATTCATTCAGGTCGGACCTTGCCAGCGTTTTTCATTGATACCTTAATTTGAAGGCCCACGGAAGCTACTACGTGTCCATATTGTGTAAGTTCGCGCTGTTTTTAACAGCCACCGAACATGTCATCTTTCACCCAGAAAATCAAAATTGTTACCGCGATGGTCCACCGAATGTAGAATCCTAGATGAATGCGTTTGTCTGCATTGCCTTATCATTAGACTGAATTCGGAAGCGGATATGTAGATGTTTATAAATTATTCGCCCAAAGCATTATGGGGAACTGAGTTCCTGCATAACTCTGGGCTACTGGTAGGGGTGGGTGATATGGTGATAATTATCGTTGAGACGATACAATGTCTCCACAATATGCCTTTTCAGAGGTATCGTATATATATCGTGATACAATTGAGGGAGCCTTGTAAAAAATCCTGTTTAATCGTTAATACAGAGATTCATTGCAGAATTTAGCATTTTGGTCTAAATCAGTAGTTCACAAACTTTAAGGTTTCCCCTTAACTCTGACAGTATACAAATGAAACCAAATGGACCCTTACGGGTCCATTTGGTTTCCATATCGCCCACCCCTAGCTACTGATATCAAACATATAATTTTCCGAATGTCTGAGTGAGTGTCTGTCTGTCTGTCTGTCTGTCTGAAACAGCGTTTCTCCTCAGTGGCTGGAGCAATTGATCTGAAATCGCATCACCATTAGCATATGAACACACCTGACATAACTGTGAAGCCCGTTTGTCACTTTCACAAATCATATGCTGTATATTAGCATTTTTATATTGTATCTACTATCTATTCTGCATCTAGCATGAGGCATATCTATTCTGCATCTAGCATGAGGCAACATCTTTAACCAGCTGTGTGTGTGTGTGTGTGTGTGTGTGTGTGTGTGTGTGTGTGTGTGTGTGTGTGTGTGTGTGTGTGTGTGTGTGTGTGTGCGTGTGTGCGTGTGTGCGTGTGTGCGTGCGTGCGTGCGTGCGTGCGTGCGTGCGTGCGTGCGTGCGTGCGTGCGTGCGTGCGTGCGTGCGTGCGTGCGGGCCGGGGGACAGTATCTCTGTAGCCATTAAACGAAACGGGTATTTCTTATATTGATTCTCCTACATATTATCATGCAAGCACCAGTTAAAGTTACTTTCCATCCCTCATATACTGTGTGCACAGTGCACATCCCATAACCCACACACTGCACATCATTTTGGAGCTCATATCTTTGAACGGGTAAGGGCTAGTTTAATATACCAGTAAGACTCCCTAATCGGGAGATAAGCGACCGTTGGTCGCTTATCTCCACAAATATCACAACCTCCACCTCTCACGTCATACGGGTAGCCATAGTTACACCTGGAATGTTGAATCTCCATATATGGAGATAACCTACGCATCACACAAAGTCTGACCTCACCAGCCCATACTTGGGCATGGACGACTTATATCTCCATATACGGAGATGGCCATATATGGAGATACGATGACATCACAGAGTCCACAGCTGATGATGTGGCGTGATGTCATACAATACACAAACAAGCCCTATATAAAGGGGCAATTCTCACCAGGGAAGAGAGCATTGCCTGGAATGTTGAATCTCCATATATGGAGATAACCTACGCATCACATAAAGTCTGACCTCACCAGCCCATACTTGGGCATGGACGACTTATATCTCCATATACGGAGATGGCCATATATGGAGATACGATGACATCACAGAGTCCACAGCTGATGATGTGGCGTGATGTCATACAATAAACAAACAAGCCCTATATACTGATGCGATACGATGACATCACAGAGTCCACAGCTGATGATGTGGCGTGATGTCATACAATAAACAAACAAGCCCTATATACTGATGCGGAGATATGAGCAGGGCAAAGGTGTGACGTGTGACCGACCGACGGCCGGTGGAGGTTTTCATAGTAAACTGCTCCCTGACGGTCGCAAAAACAATGAAAAGACTGATTGCCGATACTCTTCAATGGCACTGAACCTGAACATTTGGTGAGAATAGCCGATCTACATTTTCAGCTTTCTTTTCGGCTTTGAGATTTGGTGTAGAGCAGTGGTTCTCAACCTTTCCAGGCTGCGACCCCCACATAATCACATTTTAACTGGGGACCCCCCACCCTGACGAGTGCTAAGAGTTGAGGCATTAAATTTTGTGTAACACGGTTCTATTGTGAAAATAGCAGATCTTCACGAGACAACGCCTTGCAACTCTTTTCACAATTTCTGCTTCTAATATTTTAATCTTTTTTATGTTTAATTTGTCATTTTAGAGGTATTAAAAAGCCCTCAAATTGTCACTTTAGAAATGTGCATTTACCCTCTATAAACTTCATGTTGGTTTGTTTACTGTTGAGTGAGAAAACAATGTTGCACATTAATCATCTGGGGACGGACCCCCCAAAATAATTTGGGAAACCCCCTGGGGGTCCCGACCCACAGGTTGAGAACCACCGGTGTAGAGGGGAAAGAAAATGAGTGGGCCAAGGATAGCCCTCTAAGGGACCCTGGTCAACGAAATGTGCAGATAAACAAGGGATAATAAATAAATGGGGAGCAGAGCAGGTGATTATTGAGAGATAAACCCCAACAGCGTGATTAGACCCCGTCACAAACCTGAGGGGGTCTTTATCACCCTGAAGGAGCGGTTTGATGGATTTTAAAAGGATCGAATTGCTCGCGTTAATGAAAGTAGTCCTTTAATTTATGCCAAGTGCGTCCAATGCAACACAGTCAGCTTGGAAAATAACGGGACGAGTTGATTATAGAATCAATAGTTGGTTACTGCATTGTCTATTTCTCATTTCAACATTTTCTTTTGCGACCGTCAGGTCGCAAGTTACTATGAAAAGCTCCACCGGCTGTCCCTCCGTCTGTCTGTCTGTCTGTCTGTCACGTCAAATCACACTTTTGCCCCTACTCTTGATTCCAAACTGTGCACACACACTCCTTGGATGGCAAATCACAACCTCCGCAAATCACAACCTCCGCAAAATAACAACCTCACAACCTCCAGGCACATTTTTGGACACTGCTCATACAGATTTTGGCCTAAGATATAAGATATATAAGATATATTCATATATACATGGATTTCCCATATTCCCTCCTGATTGGCTACCATTGCCTTCTAAAGTTTGTGTATGCGACCTGACGGTAGCTTATCTCCCGATTAGGGAGTCTTACTGGTAAACATTATTGAGAGTACTGTTTAGCTGTAAACGACATCCTGTGTTAGTTTACATGTTATCAGTATTAAGCCCATATCTGGGAATGCCCATATATGGACATAGTGTGTCAGTCTCTGTTGTTTCAGCGTGACCTAGCCCTTTAGGAGGAGGTCGCTTCTCGCCCTTAGGGCGTCTTACTATTTTATGTATTTGTTTTTGTGTGTAAATGAATGCACTACTTAATATTTCGCAATGTGACACATTGTGAGCTTGTTAGAGTTAGACATAGTGTCTTTGGGTTTTTTATGAATATTGAACTACGTAAAAGTATTAACAAGATCTTTGTGACTAAATAATAATCACATTGGATCCACTGGATCCACTTTTCCCCTCCATTTTCTGAAAAGTAACATTGTTGGACAACTTGGACATACCCGTTGTTTCATGTTGAGATTGGCACATTTCACACAGTTTTTTTTTTATCTCACTCACGTCACTTTGTCTGCTGACCTCACTCAGCAAACAGAAAATAAACACATTTTTAAATAAAACAATTCACAGGAGGCAAGCAGTGATCACCCCATGATGTGCACTGCAATGTAGTTTCAAATGCACTACATTGCAGGCGCTTTTTGAGAGTGAAAAAATAAGAAGACACGTGTGACATGTGTGATCTGGGCAGCTTGCCCCGGGAAATGTGCCAAGCTCAATAGGGAACAACAGTACAGACAGTGACCTTAAAAGGTACAGTTAGTCGAAGCGCACACCTGCTCTTCATTGACATGTTGTTCTTTTGGGCCACTGGGAAATTCACAGAACGCCACAAGTTTCCATGGCAATCCTTGCTCTCAAAATGCTTCTCGCCATAGATAGAATCTTGAAAGGGGGGTGGAAACGTGGTCTGTTCCCTGCCATATACTGCTCCCAGGCGGGGGAAATGTGGTCTGCCCCTGCCATATAGTGCTCCCAGGCATGCAATTACTGCTCACCGCATCGC
Source organism: Nannobrachium achirus (assembly GCF_963921795.1). Taxonomy (NCBI): domain Eukaryota; kingdom Metazoa; phylum Chordata; class Actinopteri; order Myctophiformes; family Myctophidae; genus Nannobrachium; species Nannobrachium achirus. Next base: position 55,703,423 of record NC_137833.1, read on the forward strand.
ATGGCCTTGGTGGCAGGGGCGTCACACCAAATTCTGGGCCCTGGGTACAAGGATTCACTGCGCGGGCCCCCCATGAATGTTAACTATTGAAAAATAGCAGATATACAAGCTCACAGCGCGGCACCGAGTGCCGCGCTGCGAGCTTGTAGATCTGCTATTTTTGAAAAATCGTGAAAATGTGTGCAAGAAACTTATTAGTTTCTATGTCAGTGGTGCTCAAACGTTTTCATGTGAAGGACCCCCAGGATGATATGTATTTGGCCACAGCTAGACCCCCATCTCAAAATATTTAGTTCCCCGGAAGCAAAATTTGAGTTACAAATGTTCGCTTAAAAAATACACATTCAAAGATTTGCGCACATTTTCACGACTTTTCAAAAATAGCAGATCTACAAGCTCGCAGCGCGGCACTCGGTGCCGCGCTGTGAGCTTGTATATCTGCTATTTTTCAATGGCTAAAGTTACTATAGGGCCCCTCCTCCACCTTGGGCCCTGGTAACTCAGTCCCACTTTCACCCCCCCTTGTGACGCCCCTGCTTGGCGGGGTCCCAATTATGTAAACAAAGCTATTATTATTTAGCCCTGTGCGACCACAGGGCCACACTGGTGCAGGTCCACATGCAGCATGCTAAAGAGAGAGGGACTAGAATAGGTCTGCTTTATTTAGAAATGCCCTCAAGCTGGACTGGTGCTTGTTTTTAGCATCTGTGTCATTTTAGATTGTTGTGCTGCTATTTCTGAGAATTTTAGAAAAAAAAAACTCTTAAAGTTATACCATGTAACTTTTTTTATAAAACAAATCTTAAAATTGTCCTAACTGTTAAATCGCTAAAGTTTTAGAACACCCACTCCGTTATTTTCAGCTTCTAAAGCCTTCTCTTTATATGTTTTCTGTGATCCTCGCCGGGGTCCGGTTTTCGCGGAAAAATTACGTCATCATACACTACCGGCCAATCACAGCGAGGGTTATACACTGCCGGCCAATCACAGCGCATCTTGCTGACTTCTCAGGAAGTAGCTTGCCTCAACAAAACAACAGCATATACTCGGGTGAAGGAGTCCGTTTCTCCGGAATGCCTGAACGCACAGGAACCAGGGACCCCTCTAAAGATAGATCTCGGCGAGGTGGAGGCAGACGCGGGGGTGTGAGGCCCGGTCCGCGGCGAAAAACGGCCGAAAGACGCGGACGCGACCGCGGTTTGCTATAGAGCTACTGACCACTAGTTGAGCAACTTACACAGTATAGCTTTAAAAGTGTGAGAACTTCTAATTTAGAAGGCCGTTATTAGAAACGGCCTCAGGTCTCAATGGGTCCCATGGGTAAATGGGTCTTGAACTACTAAACCCTCAACATTTTTTAATAAAGCGGACCTGCGTTGGCTCTGTGCTTTCCCCCCCTTCTACACCAAATCTGTTCGCTAAAGATATACCATCGTCTATTTTTGGCTTATGTCCCCCTCAGGAATATAAGCGGGGTTCAACAAGTCAAGTGGTTAACTGTACGAAGACCGCAACCATATAAACAAAAATGTACATCTGAAAATGCCAGGAACAAAACTGTGCTGGTTAGAAAAGCAGGTTGAATATAAATGTATTTTTTCCCCTTCACTATTTACTTTTTTCTACAGAACTCAGTTTGTTTTTCCACTTGTTTCAGCATAGTAGTGTAAAAGCAAGTCAAAGGAAATAAATACTGTATTTTTTTTTACTCACGCCATGGAGACTTGTGAAGTTGTGTTCAATAATATTTTTTTGTTTTTTGTCGCATTCCTAGGACAATAATTTGATTACAATAAATGTACCCCCATTGTTTCCGGATGGGGACCCAAATGCATTTGGGTCCCCATCCGGAATCAATGGGGGTACATATACTTTTTAACTTTTTTTGTCTTAGGAATGTGACAAAAAAAAACTAAAAAATATTATGTGGAAGTCCCCTAGTGTGAGTAATCAATAGGAAAAAAAAGTCATTTTGGGGGTGAACTACTCCTTTAAGACCTGCCCACTCGTACTGACGGTAGTGTTCCAGTCAGACCTGCCCACTCATAGCCTACTGCTGGCAGTGCTGGGTTTCCACACTCAATTATTATGCAACAACAGCACTGCCAGTGCCAGTAATGGAAGATGTCACTTTTTTTTTTACTTAAAGGTGTCATGTCACACCCCAAAGATTTACATTATAATACAGTAGGTCATGTGTTTTTTTTTTGTAGAAACGGTTTGAAAATCAGGGCATATCACAGATTGATTGATGGTTTACATGTTTTACAAGATTTACAAGCACACACACACACACACACACACACACACACACACACACACACACACACACACACACACACACACACACACACACACACACACACACACACACACACAGTGTATGAGCGCTGCTGGGTCTGAACAGTGAAAATACTATATATTACTTGTGTAGCACCATTGACTAGCATTGACTGTTATGAATACTTTTGTTTGGCACTGCATTGGTTATCTATCTGTCTGTCTGTCTGTCTGTCTGTCTGTCTGTCTGTCTGTCTGTCTGTCTGTCTGTCTGTCTGTCTGTCTGTCTGTCTGTCTGTCTGTCTGTCTGTCTGTCTGTCTGTCTGTCTGTCTGTCTGTCTGTCTCTCTCTCAAACTTGTACGTTTCTTCGCAAAGTAAAGCCCTGCTTCATCATACAAGGCTGTCGCACAACAGTAGTGAAAACAGCAGATCTACAAGCACACAACGCCTCGCACCGCGAGGCGTTGTGTGCTTGTAGATCGGCTGTTTTCACTAGTTTAATCATTTTTAAAATGATAAATACAATACTGGCTTTCAAGCAGTTTCAAGGGGCACACTTGACCCTTCTCAGGGGCACACCAAAGGTCCCCAGGCACAGTGGTTGAGAAACACTGATCTATCTATCTACAGAATCTGTCATCAACCTTTTGGGTCCCTCGAGCAAAAACGTGTTTACGTCTCCAACGTAACGCAGCGTAAATGAGTAACCGTTACGTTTGTGCCAATGTTTACGACTATCCATTTTCCATATTAGGTTGTAGAATGTCTCAGTAGGATGCTTCCTTATCTCACCATCTCTCCCCCCCCCCCCCCCCCCTCATCGCCCCCTCCTCTCCCTCTGCATCTCGTCCTGATGATGATTATTCATGGCTGCTGGGGGCAGATGGTGTGATGTTTGCATTAGCACAGGAAGCTGAGGCACGACTTAATGTTGCCGCGTGTCTGTGTGTCTTCTAGTGCAGTGGTTCTCAACCCGTTCCACACATTGTCAAAACAGCCCATCTCGTTGTGCGCTTGTAGATCTGCTTTTTTTCCAAGATATTTATCTGTCGAACGGAGTCGAACGAAATCTAATGCCTCGACTCCTGCGCTTTGCTTTCCCAGTGCAAAAGAAATTGTAATAAAAAAAAAAAAGAAATCTCAACTTTTCATCAATTAAAACAATTACAACATTTCAAAAGTGTTTCACGAATAAAATCGAATACATTTTCATGAATAGATAAAAAAAAATACAATCAAATAAAACATTTAAAGGCCAGTTCACACCAATGCAACTACTTGCTACAGTATGGCAGTTGCAAGGAGTTAATGAAAATGAAAATCTCTTGCACACCTACGAATGCGACAGGTGCGTCGAGGAACATAAAAGGTCGCGACCTGAAAAGGTTGAGAACCACTGAACCACTGTTTTAGACCTTCATCAGGCTATCTTAGCCTGATTAACCCATTTAGGCCTGAACACATTATGACGCAATATTTTATGCTTTAAATATAAAAAAATAGCAGATATACAAGCTCACAGCGCGGCACCGAGTGCCGCGCTGCAAGCTTGTAGATCTTCTATTTTTGAAAAATCGTGAAAATTAGAATTTTGACCCGATTTTATAAGTGTCTTTTGAATCCTTCTAAGGTTTTTGGAAAAACCTATGTTTCTATGTAAGCAATCTGGCCAGCCATCGTCAAAGAAAAGGTCCTTTTCACTTCAACTGGAGCTCAGTTAGTCTGTTCTTGAGAGACTACTATGTCAGTGGTTCTCAAACCTTTCATGTGAAGGACCCCCAAAATGATATGTATTTGGCCACGGACCCGCATCTCAAAATATCTAGTTCCAGGGACCACCCAGAAGCAAAATTTGAGTTACAAACGTTCGCTTTGAAAATACACATATTCAAAGATTTGCACACATTTGCATGACTTTTTCCAAAAATAGCAGATCTACAAGCTCACAGCGCGGCACTCGGTGCCGCGCTGCGAGCTTGTATATCTGCTATTTTTCATTGGTTAAAGCATTCAATAATTTTAGGCCTGATTAAGCATGCCTGCATTTGAAGACAGTGTGGCGAGAGTTTTTTTTTTCTTTTTCAGTTGCATGGAGTTCCATGGGTGTGGACAGGTTTGTTGCAAGGCGTTGCGACTTGTTGCATTGGTGCGGTCTGGCCTTTAGAGGCAGTGAAAATAGAACATCTACAAATGTGAGTTTGTAGATCTGCTATTTTCACTAGTTTGTGTCCCAGGGAAACGTCCACATTTCTCTTTCAGAAGTCATGTGTACACACAGAGCTGGATCCCTGCGAATGGAAAGTGTGTGTTTGTGTGTGAAGAGAGTGTCAATGGTTCTGGCTCAGCAGGCACATGCACACACAGGCACATGCACACACAAGGACAAGGCCCTGTCCTTTTATCGGTCTGTAAAAAGTGCCCTCTCCAGACCATGGATGCAGTTTTTACTATGGTGAAAGAAATGCAAATGCCCTCTTTCCATGCCATACCTGAAGGCAGCATTCAAGAGAATTGCCTTGTCCAAACACCTGAACTTAAATGCAGCATCTTATGTTGAAAGGATTACCTTCTCTCTGTAGAAACTGACTTGACATTTCTTAGTTCAGTGTGGTTTCAAGCACCGAAAATAGCCAACCTCGTGAGCTTGGAGGTCTGCTATTTTCGATATTTTCACCAAAAGGCCATTTTAGAAATTTCAACCCCTGCCTCTCTAACATTCTCTGCACGTCCCTGTGGCTCTGTGTCTGTTGAAATATCAAAGATTTGAGGAAGCTTGTTATGTGAGTAAGAACTGCATCTCATCCTTGAGGTGAAGAGCATAAAGTTTCCTCTTTGCTGAGTTACTGGTGATGAGAACTCAGAGTATTTGCTTTAGGGCTTTATAAATATTTGACCTGAGAAGCATTTGCGTTTTAAAGTAAAACACATTTTGGTATACGAGTGAATCAATAAGTGAGTTTTTTATCAAAATTTCCCATCCACTGGGCCAAGCAAAGCGTTCTGATCGGCTTTGATCTTGGTTGGTGATATGATCAGTACGAACCTGAAAACTGAAGGTTCTGTGTTGCAAAAACAAAATGCGATTAAAATGAGTTAATTTTCTAAATCGCATTAACTTTCTTTAATTAATTCATCAAAATGAATCAGTCCCAGCCCTAATTTGCTTGTCAGTCTTCATTTCATACAGAGAGACATGGTTTGTTTAAAAAGGTCCTCAACCCTTTCTGTCCACAACCCATTTGGCCATTCGGCTTCCTAAACTCATTTTTCAAGGTTTTAAAGAACCAAATACATTTTTGAATATTAATGTTAATATTATCATTAAAATATTGTGTGTAGTACTGCCAATTCCTTTGGGACCCACTGCAATATCCTCACGGCCCGCCAGTGGGTCTCCGCCCACAGGTTAACCACCCATTTAGACCTGGAACGCATTGATACTTTAACCATTATTTTATGCCTTAGATATTGAAAAATAGCAGATCTACAAGCTCACAGCGAGCTTGTAGATCTTGCTATTTTTGGCCGTTTTAAACCGGAAATGGCCATATACTAACTTAAATTGGGATGATTTTTATACTTTTTTGTTGATTTTCCAAATGATGAAGTGACTATTTTTTATAGGCTATTGTGGCAGTCATTGTTCTAATAATTAGTGTGGATTGTCTATATTTGGCTTTTGAAATGCAGATAATGTATAAGCATATAAATAACCACATTTATAATTTAATTCATAATCAAAATCAACAAAAAAGTATCAAGTATCGGTTTAAAACGTCCGTTTTGAATTTAGAAAATTTTAGAAATGGATTCAGCATCCTCAATAACCCCCAAAACCACTCCAATATTGTTCAAATCGTCCAATCAGTTTTTGACATATTGTCCATATAGGTGATTATGCTAATTAAAGCAAATTATGCAAATTGCTCAACATATGCAAGTTAGCATCCGGCAGTTTCTAAATGCTGGCGACCCTTACTCAACATTTCTAACATAAAACATTGGTGTATTCAACATGTCCGGCCGGGTTCACAATGGGGCTCTATGGGCTGGCAAGTAGACTAAAAATGTCTTCTAAAAAACGCATGTTTCTATGTCAGTGGTTCTCAAACATTTTCATGTCAAGGACCCAATTATATATAAAATTGGCCACGACCCCCGTCTCAAAATATTATGTATCGGGACGGGGACCCCCCAGAAGCAAATATTTTGAGTTACAAATGTTCACTTTAAAAAGATATATTCAAAGATTTGCAGAAACGATTTTTTCAAAAATAGTAGATCTGTAAGCTCGCAGAAGCTCACAGCGCAGCACTCGGTGCCGCTTGTATATCTGCTATTTCAATAGCTAAAGTATAAAATAATTCCATGTCTTAATGGGTTAAGAGTGGCTGGTGTACATTCAACCCAAATGGGTTCACTGTATGGGTGCGGGGTGGGGAGTCACGCCACACTGTGCGAGTCTCTGCATGCGAGACCATATGTTTCACATGTTTCATTTGATGTTAGCAGGCAGAAAAACAAGCAACAGGCAGGCAGTTGCATGGAGTTTACATTCAACATTATGTAATATGGTTGTGGTTGTTGTGTCACCTGCAGCATGCATCTGAGTGTTAGGAGCAGTGGTGTCAGTTCAGCAAAAGCTAAGGTATGGCAACATGACTGGTGTCTTGCACACGCGCCTTCGCGCGCATGTGCAAGACACCAGTCATGTTGCCATACCTTAGCAACAGGCATGACGAATTTATTTTAAGAAGTACATTTAATTTTGTTCCCCCTGTAGCAGCTGGCAGCTGCCATACCTTGGCATACCCTCTGGTTAGACGCCTCTGGTTAGGAGGGGAGGGGTTAGGATAGAGGTGAAATTCTGGGATATTGCAAGTGTGGTTGCGCTGACGCGAGACGTGAGGAATTCACCGGGAAATGAACTCTGTCTTACCGTTTATATTAATAATAATAATAACTTAAATGTATCTAGCGCCTTTCAAAAGCCCATGGCGCTTTACAAAAATCCTATACAAACAACTAAACTAAGTGCCATAAGCCTGAGTGAATAAGTGTCTTTTCAAGGCAGCCTTAAAAGAGTCCAGTGTTGGGGCATGGTGAATCTCCAGTGGCAGAGAGCTCCACATAGATAGATAGATAGATACCTTTATTATCCCAAGGGGGAAATTCAGTTGTCCAGTTGTAGCATAGCAGTATATAGTATTTACAAAGTTACAGAGAAGTAAGACAACAGATAGATAAGAGTAAAAGAAAAGAAAATCACACCCGTGTGAACTGAGCGGTGGTCGTGGAGGCTGCGCAACAGCAAAACAAATATATATATACCTGTATATATATATAATAAAAAATATTAAAACAATATTAAACAAAATATTAATAATAAAATGCATGTCACTCAGGCCGCCACTGGTATCCATCCATTGTGTGTGTGTGTGTGTGTGTGTGTGTGTGTGTGTGTGTGTGTGTGTGTGTGTGTGTGTGTGTGTGTGTGTGTGTGTGTGTGTGTGTGTGTGTGTGTGTGTGTGTGTGTGTGTGTGTGTGTGTGTGTGTGTGTGTGTGTGTGTGTGTGTGTGTGTGGGGTCTGGCCTGAACAACAGCGCCCCTCCCTTAACATGTGTGGCCAAAAAAGGTACTGTAGGCTACAGACAGACAGACAGACAGACACGCAGACATACCCACACACACGGCCACGTATAGGAGCGTTGTGACCACCGCTCAAAAAAAGAGTAGTACAGTACCAATAAAGAGAAGGTGCATCAATAGAGGGGGCGAATAATATATAAATATATATACATAAAGTGACTTACAAAAAGAGACCGTAACAGTCAATGCTAGTTAGTGCAACAAGTATCTCACTGACATTGTTAAACAAAGCAGAATACTCAGAAACTACCAACACAACCTACTGTAATAGTGCAAAGTCAAAAATCAGTGCGAAAAAACTAACAAAAAAAGCAGCTCAGAGAAGAAAAAAACATAGGGTGGGGGCTGTCGCCGACAGTCCGCTTCTTCGCACTGGGGACAGAGATTGCTGACCGCAGGGTCCGTGACGGAGTAGGTTTATCGTTGAGGAGGCCAGGGGGTGTCGCACCAAATTCTGGGCCCTGGGTACAAGGATTCACTGCGGGGCCCCCCATGAATGTTCTTCATAGGGGGAGGGGGTCTAACCCATTTAGACTGGGAACAAATTAGTATGTGTTATTTTGTGCTTTAACTATTGAAAAATATCAGATATACAAGCTCACAGCGCGGCACCGAGTGCCGCGCTGCGAGCTTGTAGATCTGCTATTTTTGAAAAATCGTGAAAATGTGTCAGTGGTGCTCAAACCTTTTCATGTGAAAGATCCCCCAAAATGATATGTATTTGGCCACGGACCCCCATCTCAAAATATTTACTTCCACGGACCCACAGAAGCAAAATTTGAGTTACAAATGTTCGCTTAAAAAAATACATATATTACAAAAATTTGCACACATTTTCACAACTTTTCAAAAGTAGTAGATCTACAAGCTCGCACCTGCGCTGTGAACTTGTGCATCTGCTATTTTTTCAATAGTTAAAGTATAAAATAATTCCAGGCCCCTCCACCTTGGGCCCTCGTAACTCAGCCCCACTTTCCCCCCCCCCCCCCCCTTGTGACGCCCCTGGAGGAGGCCTGAGAGGTACTGTGGAGCCAGGGCGTTTTGACACTTGTAGGTGAGAAGGAGTTTGTAGTTGATGCGGTATTTAACAGGAAGCCAGTGCAGTTGTTTACGGGTGAGGGTGATGTGCTGCCAGCAGTAGCGCTTTGGAGGCCGGACGCGACCGGACGCTGTGTGGTCGGAAAAATTCCCACACGGACGCACGGATGGCACCGAACGGTACCCCCCGCGAGAGCCGCGACAACCCCCCACCCCGCGATAACTACAAGCTATACTTTAATCAGTGGCTACTACTTTGCATAACAGGTTTCTAGTGGTGAATGTGTGAGCGTCCTCAAGCCCCCTCTATTCATATGGATATAGCCTACTTTAACACCTAGGTTTCCAGCTGTGACTGCATGTGCATGTGTCGATGTGTGTGTGTCCTCATACATGGCTCCATTACTGTGGTATTTAGTGTTTGAGATTCGTTCAAGGCAAACTTTGTTTCTCTAGCCTACTGCAGAGCTGTATTTTCTAAATGAATTAAAAGAAAGTAGAACATAAAATCTTATGTAACAATGCAAATGTAATCAAGACTAGAAAACTATTGTTTTCCCTCCATTAGATCTGCTGACATCCTTTCTATCTAAATAGCCTCTAGAGGCGCGTGCACGTGACGTCAATAAATTACCCTCCGCCCGGAAAAGAAAATCCCAAAGCACCACTGGCTGCCAGGGCTTGGAGCGGGTGAGAACTCTGGCAGCTGAATTTTTGACATTGGATATTTATTATATCGTTGTTGTCGGGTGGAAACGTGTCCAAAACCGTTCGTTGTGTATTCATCATTTTAAAAAGCAGATCTACAAGCACACAGCGCCTCGCACCATGAGGCGTTGTGTGCTTGTGGATCTGCTATTTTCACTAGTTTTGTGCGGCAGTCTCATATGACGAGGCAGGGCTTAATTCACGAAAAAAAACGTGCAAATGCCGGACAGTCACGATATATTCCTATTTCTGTTGTGCAGCCTTACAACCAGAATAACATCTCTCAAAAAGTTTACAACCATGACCGTTCAAGTGGTTAAATATCTGAAAACACAATCCAAAATACACTGATGATGGTGCTGTCAAACGGTTAAATTGAAATCTATGAAAAGGTTGTGGGGGTCCCTGCTTAATTTCTCTCTCAACTAAGGGGTCCTTGGCCTGAAAACGTTGAAGACCCTTGGACTAGACTACTGGGGTCTCGGGGACCTCCAGAAGGTTGGTCTCATGTGGAGGACAGCTGTGTGTTTATTTCAGGGCTTTATACTTTGCAGAGAGAGAGAGAGAGAGAGGGAGAGAGAAGCCGGAAGTTTAGGATGCTACTCGTTGTCATGGTGACGGTCTTAATTGCTGTTTAGCCTGTTGGTGACCCCCAGGCTGCTGCTGTCTCCAGCGTCGGCAGATCTTTGCGAGAGAAATTAGCAACCAGGTCTGAAAACGAGACCACAACTGTTTGAAAATAGCAGAACTACAAGCTCACAACGCATCACGTTGCGTTGTTGTTGTTGCAACTCTTGTATGGTGGGACCCTGTCAGAACATATTTTCAGATGGGGGTCTTTTGTCTGTAGACCAGGGGTCTTCAACAGGGGGTCCGGGACCCCTAGGGGGTCCTCAGAGTTATTACAGGGGGGGCCGCCAAATCTTTGTGATTGATCATTCTTTTAAATTACAACATCAACTTGAACCCCTTGCATCTTTATTCTGAGGAGAACTTTAGCCAAAAACAGCAGATCTACAAGCTCGAGGCGTTGAGAGCTTGTAGATCGGCTATTTTCGGCAAATAGGTTTGGTGTAGAGGGGAAAAAGAGCAGACCAAGTACAAATCCAACATAGACTGATGACAGTGCTGTCAAACAAGTCTATGAATCTATCTATGAAATCGATGAAAATCTGCATCACACATTCATACAATATATGGGGGTCCCTGCTTCATCTCTCTCTCGGCTAAGGGGTCCTTGGCCTGAAAACTTTGAAGACCCCTGCTGTAGACAAATCATTGTGGGGGTCCTTGACATGAAAATGTCACGACTGGTTTAAAAAAATAAAAAAAAAGAGTAACTATGCTATGGAAACAAGCCCCCCCAAATAACGCAACCCGCGACTACCAATATTTTACAAGCAACTTTACAGAAAAAACAAGCCCAGAGTCGCTTATAATAAGCTGTGTTTGTGTGTGTGATGAATGGATCTTGGTACATCTCCTTCCACTACTAATTACTTCTCCTCTGAAGTCCTGTTGCTCTGGGTCCCCCAGGCTCTGGGTCCCCCAGTGCTCTATACCGGGTTCCCATGGTCATGAAATTCTTGGAACTATTTTTAAATTAGACAAATATTTTTCCAGTACGGGAAAAGTTTTTGAATTGATCAAGGGTCCTGGAAGGTCCTGGAAACATATTTGGCTAAGTGGTTTTTCGCCAAACAGTCGTGATTGCAGCCTTTTTTTTTTGCTACTGTACACTGCCTGTCTTTGGGCCTTGCACATAGGAGTAAGAGACTTGTTATTTGGGCTGAATGGTTGTTGTATAGGCCTGGAAATTGGGTTAAATATTCTGGAAAAGTTTTGGAAATTGATTGGTTAAAATGTGTGGGAACCCTGTGACTATACCAAGCCCCCTGCTTTTGTCCTTTTACACTAAATATCTATGCCACTCAACGCGTTGTGAGATCGTCTATTTATGGGCAAAGAGATTAGGCACGGACAGGAAAAAGCAGGTTTGAGTGGCTTGTAAGATGTGTGTCACTGACCGATCTCCCAAAAAACAAGGAACAAAGTGTGTCCCTCATCGGTTCAATACGGGACACGTCTTTTAGTTTCCAGATAAGGGGGCGACTCTTTGTGTTTCACAGGACGGTTGGCAACCCTTATCTGTTCTGCTCCCAGCGGTCGTTCACTTCTACTGGGGTGGGGACCCACCTGGTCACCGACCTCACGTCAAGTCACCTTTTTATTTGTGTAGCACATTATAAAAGCAACAGAAGTTGACCCAAAGTGCTCGGTGACCCGACTGAATAAACACACAGTGTGTGTCACTCGGTTCCTCCGGGTTTTGGGTTTAGGTGACCTTCTTCCACACAGGACAGTCCCAACAGGTCCACGTGTCACAGTCTGAGTACTCCCATGTGTATTTCCAAGCATGTTCCTGAATTATTTAAGTCAGGGGTCTTCAACGTTTTCAGGCCAAGGACCCCTTAGTTGAGAGAGAGATGAAGCAGGGACCCCCACATCCTTATCATAGATTCCATATAATTTCAATGTTTGGCAGCACAATCATTAGTGTATTTTGGATTCATGTCAATTTGTGTTTTCAGATATTTAAACACTTGAACCGTCAATACTTAATAAACTTGACCTTTCAGTATGTACTGTGTATTTAGTCTGCTCTTTTTCCCCTCTGCCACAAAGCTCTTTTCCAAAAATAGCCGATCTACAAGCAGATCGTCTATTTTTGGCTAAAGTTCACGGAATATGGATACATCATATGGATATATAATTATATAATATAAAAAAGAGAAAAAAGTGTTCTATCACTCAAAGATTTGGAGGACCCCCTGTAGTAACCCTGAGGACCCCTAGGGGTCCCGGACCCCCTGTTGAAGACCCATGATTTAAGTATTAATCACTTAACCCAGATGAGAAGTGAGCACCCCCTTACCTTAGCACCACCCCCTTGTTTCCCCTATCCTGTACATATAGTGTTTTTATAACTGCGATATTATTGAATGTTTTCTTTGCTTGCTATGTATTATGTCCATGAATTAAATACTGAGGGCTTCCAACGTAAAATGTCTTATTTGGGATGTTCCTTTTAGGCAGGGTGTTTAAAGGAGTAGTTCACCCCTAAAATGACTTTTTTTCTATTGATTACTCATGCCATGGAGAGTAGAGTTCAATAATATTTTTTGGTTTTTGTCACATTCCTAAGACAAAAATTTTATTCGAGTAAATTTACCCCCATTGATTCTGGATGGTGACCCGTTTCGAAACGGGTCACCATCCAGAAACAATGGGGGTAAATTTACTGTTATCAAATTTTTGTCTTAGGAATTCGACAAAAAACTAAAAATATTATTGAACTCTACTCTCCATGGCATGAGTAATCAATAGAAAAAAAGTCATTTTAGGGGTGAACTACTCCTTTAACTGTACTTGTACTGTACTACATTTCAATTGTATTGACTATACTTGTATTGTTCTCCATTTTTGTCTAATAAAATAATCAATCAGTCAATCAATCAATCAATCAAAAACCTTAGTCAACAGTGTAATAAAAGATTGTTTCTTCTTTTCTATTCCAGGTATGCCATGGCCCTCTACAACCAGCACGTCTGCCCTGTGGATAACTGGTATGTTACTAAATCTGAAAATAAACGAATTATACCTCTGAATAATCACATGTTCACTAGGTCCACTGATATTTCCTTCTACACCCAATATCTTAACGTGACACATTGTGAGCTTTGTAGATTGTCTATTTCTGCCAGATGTTTGTTCAAGAGTGGTGTTTCTCAAACTTTCACATTTCAAGGTCTCCTTCCCCTTAACGCACAACTTTGTTTTTTTACAACAAGGGTTCATGTTTTAAATTGTAATTAGAGAAAATAAAAGATGATTGTTTTTATTTTTACATAATAATAATAATATCGTTTTAGCCATTTTAGCGATTTTGATTTCAATGGGCAGGGGCATGTGTACAAGTGTTTAAATATGTATTTTTAGACAAAATAAGATGGCGATTTTTTATTACTATTTACAGTAACACTAATAGCCCCCATAACTCATCTGCTCATGAAAGAGTGTGATGCAACTTGGGAATGGGAAGGGGGAGGTAACAACTCAGTTAACAACTCACCGTGGTGTAGTTTCCTAAAGTCAGAAAACCACAACATTACGTCACTCACCGCTTTGAGTAGCAACTCACCTCTCACCCTGACAGTAACATGTCATTAGGTCGAACACCCTTTGGATCGACCACCAAACTCTAACCCAAACCCTAATCCTAAACTCAGTAAAACTATGCCTAACTCTAACCCTAACCCTAAACCTAACCTCAGTAACCATGACGCGGGTGATTATCTAACCTGCCGACGCTGTTCGACCCAACGGGAGTTCGACCTATGGGGCAGTCCCCACCCTGACATCACCTAGTTCAGGGGTGGGCAACTTTGATGATGGAGAGGGCCACTATATTTCCACATTCAATTCAGAGGGCCACATTGCATAATATTGGGCAAAACCTCTCATATCTGTTTTTATCGTAAAATGTATGCCCTACTTCATCATTCTATATCACACAAAAGTAGCAAAAATAGATGATCTACAATCTCAATACGCGTTGCAGTGCGACGCATTTTGAGCTTGTAGATCTTCTATTTTTGCTATGTTTTAATTGGAATCCTAAGTAAGACATTCTTTTTATTTAATTTCAAATGCATTTAGTTATACTTATGTTAATTGTATGGACTAAAATACCAATGAGTAGTAATTAAAGCGGGTCATGTTTGCATGTTTGGAATTGTAACGGCTGAAATCAATAATATATCAGTATTCTGATATCAACCTGTGGGCCACATTAAGTGAAGGTGGGGGCCGCATGTGGCCCCCGAGATGCCAGTTGCCCATGTATGCATGTATGTATGAGTTACTTACCTCACTCACCTGAATGAGCCCCTAGACCCTCCATACTTTGTAAATCAGACTTGAATTTCACTGTATTTCGCGCATTCTTTGTTGATCTAAATCATATCTCTTCACCAGAAATAGCCGATCTACAAGTTGTGAGCTTGTACATCGGCTATTTTTGGTGAATATTCCACTCAGAATAGGTATGCTGTGGTTCAAGTGGTTAAACCACTTACAGTACATGTACAGTATGTAGCAACATATTTGTTTTGTAGGCTAATTTCTGATTTAGCCCTATTCTATAGGTTAGGCCTAAATGGGTTAAAATCTCTCCTAATCTCTCAAGTTCACCTTGTGACAAACTGTATCTTAAGGGGGGAAGATTTACATATTTACTTGGTGTAATATGACAAAAAGGTTTGAGAACCCTGCTACACTGACGAAAACTAAATAAAAACTAAGCTATGGTGACTAAAACTAAGACTAAATATATTGACAATTTTGTCTACAAAATAAAAACTAGACTGAACACATTAGGGAGGGACTAGTGGAGAAGAGAGTCATTTTATGTTTGGTTGCTCTCAGGTGTTGCACACTGAAAATAGCAGATCTACAAGCTCACAACGCGTCGCAGCGTGAGCTTGTAGATCGGCCGCTATTCCATCAAGGCCTGCCAAAATACATCTTATGATATTTAGATATTTAGTATAAAACCTTTCAAGTGACTAAATTATGACTAAAACTTAAATCAGAATGCTGTCAAAAACAACACCGCCCTGCTATAAGACTACTGTACCTTTGGTTTGTTCATATTCTGAGGTTAAAAAGTCGTCTTTCATTTGTCAACCAATAAGCTCTACGATAGATTAGATTAGATGATAATGAGTTGCATACTAATGCATTTGACATTTGCAAAATGGTTAAGCTGGCCGTGACGGTACCTGAACTGAACCCAGGGCCCATGATCTATTTCTGGCCAAGCTGGAGTTAATCGATAAAAACTGGAGCTACTGTTTTACTACAGCCGATTCTTAGAAACTGACAAAGACACCAAGTGATTCCTACTGGAATTTTACTTAAGGTCCGTGGAAAAAAAGATTGTTTTGGCCAAAACGAGATCTCTTCTTGTGCTAAAAAAGTTGGGAACCACTGTTCTACACTCATCATTTTCTTTCTTTTCAAATCTTTTTATTCATTTTTAAAGAGAAATGAGCCCAGAGCCAGAGGCGGGTAAACAGTCTCAGGTGCATACATCTTGTCATAAACAATATAACAGCAAATATCAATGCATATATTATGAGAGTGAAAAAACCCATCCCCTTTCCCCCCTCCCCCCCACCCTCAATCCCCAGGACGGTTGCACAACAGAGTTTCATTAAAAACACAATTAAATTAAAGTTTGAATACAGAAAAGAGAAAGAGAAGATAAGGGAGGCAGAATAGATAATCAAGGTTTGCTGTGTGTTGGGTTGGTCAGAGCAGGTAAGCGCCACAATATGCCATTTGAGTATTGTGGTAGAATGCCATAAAAGGGCCCCAAGTCTTGCAAAATTGAGAACCTCAGCATCTCCAGTTCCAGACAGGTCATCACACTGTGAACAGGGCTGCGAATCTTTGGGTATCCCACGATTCGATTCTTTCAAATCCAAACGATTTGATTCAGAAACGATTATTTTCTGATTTAAAAACAATTCTCGATTCAAAACAATTCTCGATTCAAAACGATTCGCGATTCAATTCATAGGATATCAGGATCTGAGTACATTTACATAGCTTTTATAATTGTAAAGGTTTTATCAACTTGTAAACACACAAAGGTAACTCCAAGACAACATGTCTGATTTATTTATGCTTGCACACATTCTTTTAACTTGTACAAACACAACATAATATCTAATAAAAAATCATAAAATAAAATAATCATATTATCTAATAAATAATATCTAATAAAAAATAGATTTTTGGAAAATGAGAATCGATTATGAATCTTACCATGTTAGAAATTTGATTCGAATTCAAATCGATTTTTTCCTGCACCCCTAAACGTGAAGCCATTGATCTAGCACGGGCGGGGCTACACTCATCATTTTCAATTAATGTCAACAGTTATACAGAGAAATCCAGAGAAGAAGATAGAGAAATACCCAGCTTCTACACCCACAGTAGCATTGTCCAGAATCTCCGCAGCCGCCTTCGTAAACATTTTGTTGAAAGGCATTCTGGGAGACCAAACACTAACTGAAGTGGACCGAGAAGTTGAGGGAAACATGGTCACTAAAAAAAAGAAGAAAAAAAAAAGTACTCAATTACACTCACTCTGGAATTATGTTTTAACGTCATGGATTCCTGATAAATATTGTCCATTATTTATGGGAGGTTTGCCAAGGCTGCAATGATTACTATTTCTTAATTGGAAAGCGTTTATTCCAAATGCCCGTGCCCGAGTACGATGTATGTTTTCCAAAAGTCCATAAATCATGTTCTGACCGGTCGGACCGCTCGCTGTGGTCAAACTTTCCCACTGACAGTGAAGCGGAACATTGGTGTTGGTCAGTTCCTCCCTTTCACAACAAACAGAAACACAACAAGAACAGCCGTTTATTAACCCATTTAGAACGGGTACACATTTTGTGTTTCATTATTTTATGCTTTAACTATTGAAAAATAGCAGATATACAAGCTCACAGCGCGGCACCGAGTGCCGCGCTGCGAGCTTGTAGATCTGCTATTTTTTAAAAATCGTGAAAATTAGAATTTTGACCCGATTCTATAAGTGTCTTTTGAATCCTTCTAAGATTTTTGGAAAAAACCCATGTTTCTATGTCAGCAATCTGGCCAGCCATCGTCAAAGAAAAGGTCCTTTTCACTTAACTGGAGCTAAGTTAGTCTGTTCTTGGGAGACTACTATGTCAGTGGTGCTCAAACATTTTCATGTGAAGGACCCCCAAAATGCTATTCATTTGGCCACGGACCCCCATCTCAAAATATCTAGTTCCAGGGACCACCCAGAAGCAAAATTTGAGTTACAAACGTTCGCTTAGAAAATACATATATTCAAAGATTTGCACACATTTTCACGACTTTTTCAAAAATAGCAGATCTACAAGCTCGCAGCGCGGCACTCGGTGCCGCACTGCGAGCTTGTATATCTGCTATTTTTCCCTGGTTAAAGCATTCAATAATTCTAGGCCTAAATGGGTTTTAAATGTGCCGTCGCTGTCGGGTGGAAACCTTGTACGCCCAA
Organism: Nannobrachium achirus; assembly: GCF_963921795.1. Classification (NCBI taxonomy): domain Eukaryota; kingdom Metazoa; phylum Chordata; class Actinopteri; order Myctophiformes; family Myctophidae; genus Nannobrachium; species Nannobrachium achirus. The sequence goes on from NC_137833.1 coordinate 55,721,245, forward strand.
AACGGTGACTTTTTGAATGATTATTAAAAAGAAAAAAGAAGGAAAATTGTGAGTAGTAGTCAATCTGCTATTTTCACAACTTTTGTGCGACTCTCTTGTATGATGATTATGACGACATTAACTCGTTAAAACCGGAAGAAAATGTCATTTTAGATTTTGTGCGATGTCTATTCAAAAATAGCAGACATACAAGCTCACTGTGCGGCACGAAAAGACACGCTGCAAGCTTGTACACATGCCATCTTTTGAACATTAAAAAAATAAATCTTGAAAGTGTGATAACTAAAGATCTTAGAAGACATTTTGTAGAATCAGCCTCAGAAGAGTTAGGGAAAATGTATGCCCATATTGGAACAGTTGTGGACACAAAACTACCATGATTGTCGCTACTCTTGACTCAGCTAACCCCTGAAAATTCACAAATGCAGTGTAAAACATCACATTTCTCTTACCAAAATGTCCTGCTGTGATCATTTACCAAGGAATACTTTGCCTTCTGAATAGTGAATGAGCCTCAAGACCTCATTGAAATTGTTCACCAAGGTGTTATCAATTTATAGGCAAACTTGTATGAATATATTCCAAACTATGTAAACTCTACAGATGTTTTAGTGAGAGCAGTGCTGTAATATTAGTAATGTTAAAGTATAGGGTGAAAAATGATAAAAACAATTAACAATAAGTAGTAATAATACTGTAATATGAGTAATGTATGGATGAAAAGTACAATGACAGCCGATTACTATGCTGTAGGACTACTGTAACAATAATCAACAAATAAATTGTAGTTTGATTTGGTCTCTATTGATTTATTGACATTTATTGACAGCTGTTCAGAGGTGAACACCTTTTGCCCCCGCCGGCAGGGGCAATGGGCTTCAAGAGGTTAGACAATGATTTTACAACACACTACATGAGTAGTCAAAAAATTGAGGAAACACACAGAAAACAGACACATTTACTATCTATAAGGCCACACCTCATTGAACAACAATATTGTCATGATGAACAAACAAAATTGCAAAGAAAAGGCCATGTCTTTAAAACAAGACAAAAATTGTTTCCTAGTGGCTTTGGAGAGAAATCTATCCAAAATAATTTGTCCACACTGAAAGTAGACAAAATCTATTGGTACGACCATGATGGGCCGCATAGACATGCTGCAGGGGCCACATGCGGCCCACGGGCCGCAGGTTGAATAGCGATGTCTTAAATGGTTAATGCAGAGGCGTCAATTGGGTATGGCAAGGTATGGCAGCCGCAATACCTTGGCTACAGGGGAAAAAAAAAGAAAATGTATTTCTTTAAAGAAATTCATCATGCCTGTTTTTAAGGTATGGCAACATGACTGGTGTCTTGCACGCGCACCAGTCATGATGCCATACCTTAGCTTTTGTTAAACTGATGCCACTGGGTTAATGTAACAAACTAAAACAAAAAGACACGATATATATATACTTATATATATAGTTTAATATAAAGTGTGTGTGCCTCCTTTCCCCCAGGCTCTACAACCAGTCATGTGAGGAAGACCTGTACCTGCAGAGCGGGTCGACGCTGTGCTGTACCCTGGACAACGTACCACTTATCAGGTCAGCGTGATCTCCAAACATTCCTCCCTTCCTCCCTCTGTCCATCCCTCCGCCTTTCCTCTATCTCTCTCTCTCTCCCTCTATCTCTATCTCCTCCCACTAGGGATGGGTATCGTTCACCTTTGAATCGATACGATACCTTTTTCGATACCTATACACATACTTTTTACAGATAGGCTATTGAAACTGTTGAAGTTTTATTATTATTATTATTATTATTATTATTATTATTACCCTTATTGTTCAAAAGTATCGAAACGAGGTATCGTTCGTTTTTACGTGAACCGATACTCGATAGTATCGACATCATGGATCGATACCATTAAAAGTATCGCAGACGATACCCATCCCTACCTCCCACCCCCCCAAAAAAATGGTATTTGAACTGGGGACCCCCACCTTGGGACCCTCAGGTCTAGCTGTCTTGTTTTCTCTCAAACAGGAATGCCCTGTCATTGTCTTCCTGTGACCCTTCTGCCACCCTGCTGACAGAGAAGCCAGTGAGCTTGAAGTAGACAGTTCCTGTGTGTGTGTGTGTGTGTGTGTGTGTGTGTGTGTGTGTGTGTGTGTGTGTGTGTGTGTGTGTGTGTGTGTGTGTGTGTGTGTGTGTGTGTGTGTGTGTGTGTGTGTGTGTGTGTGTGTGTGTGTGTGTGTGTGTGTGTGTGTGTGTGTGTGTGTGTGTGTGTGTGCATGCGTGCGTGTTTTCTCAAAATAACTTGTGGCTTTGAGATTTCCTGCCTGCCACCGTGGCAGTGTAGTGTAGCCGGGAGACAGAGAAAGCACGGGTCTGCACTTGCCCTGCGCACACACACACACACACACACACACACACACACACACACACACACACACACACACACACACACTCACTCACACACGACGGAGGAATTCCCCATAAAAGAGGGGTCATCTTACATTGGAGGACAGGAACGTGCAGAGAATGTTAGAGAGGCAGGGGCTGAAATTTCTAAAAGGGCCTTTTGGTGAATATATTGAAAATAGCAGACCTCCAAGCTCACAACGCGTCGCGCTGCGACGCGTTGTGAGCTTGGGGGTCGGCTATTTTCGATGCTTGACTTCTACACTGCAGAGGGTAATTCTTTCAACATAAGATGCTGCATTCAAGTTCAGGAGAGTTTGGACAAGGCAATTCTCTTGAATGCTGCCTTCAGGTATGGCATGGAAAAGATGGCATCTTTTCCATGCCATTTACAAATTTCCATGCCATTTACTTAAATATTTATATGCGATTAAACATGCGATTCATTTCGATTAATTCATTACAAAGCCTCTGATTAATTAGATTAATTGTTTTAATTGAGTCCCAGCCCTATAAAAACACATTCATGGTCTTGAGAGGGCACTTTTTACAGATGGATAAAAGGCCAGGGGCTCAAGCCCCCTTTGATGTCTATGTGTGCACGTTGGAGGAGAAATGGAGCGGCTCCCTCCTTCCCTCTTTGTTTGGTTCTTAGACGCGCTGAGCTTTGAACATCAAAGCCTTGCCGTGAACAGAGTAAATACCCAGGTTTACACTAGACATGCAGGGAAGGTACCTGTAGGCTGTTGGAACAACTCGTATTAGGATAATAATACCATGATTCCTGCTTATTAAGCCGCGGATGCTCTTCATGGCGGTTCGCACACGATGTGTTGTGTGTTTACACACACACACCCTGAAGTGTGTCTTAAACTAAAGTGTGTCTGTGTGTTGAACAGTGGTGGGAAAAGTAGTCACATTTTTACTTAAAGGCCCGCCGTCAGCCCCGAAATAATAGTATGATACAGTAGGTCACGTGGTCTCTCTGAAAACAGTCTGAAACAGTTTGAAACTCATGTCACAGTGTAATCTGCCCCTCGCTCCCCAACAACAGCTGACCAGTACACTAAGTAGTCTAAGTACAGTCAATACATTTTATTGGCTTATAATTGCACATTCCCACAATGACATCATAAAATATTAACTCATATTTTAAGATGACTTTTTAAAGTGACAGTACCCCTTTAGGTGACAGTATCCCTTTAAGTAAAAGTATCAATACTGCAATGAAATGTATGAAATATCTGCAAAGTAACTACTGTAGTAACTACATTTTTCTAATAATTGCAGTGGAGTAAAAGTACAATATTTGGATCCGGGATGTAGTGGAGTAGAAGTAAGAATACTGGAAATTGGAAATACTCAAGTAAAATACAAATACCTCAAAATTGTACTTATCATTAGCATTGATGCGTGTGTGTGCGTGTGTGCGTGTGTGCGTGCGTGCGTGCGTGCGTGCATGCAAGTGAGTGAGTGAGTGAGTGAGTGAGTGTACGTGTACTCTGGACCATGCGTGTGCGTGTGTGTACGTGTACGTGTACGTGTGTGTGTGTGTGACCAGTCAGCTGAGACAGCTTTGTGGCTGTAGAAAGGCAGCCAAACCTGCCGTCAGGGACACACTTAAACTTCCCATGGCTCCACCGGAGTCAGCGTAGAGTAGGTGAAAGGTCACAGGACTCCCTCTTCCTAAAACCCTAACCTTTTAACTTCACAAAAACTAAGCCTAACCCTGTCCTTAACCCTAAAAACCACGCTAACCTGGGCCAAACGAGAGAAAGGTCACAGACTGGATGGATTGATTGATTTTTGATTGATTGATTGAAGACTTTATTAGAAGTTTGCATAAGAAAAGGTACAGTTTCATGACGGTACAGTTCACTGATGAACTCAGGAGAGTTCAGGATGACTGGAGAGTGTTTTTTTGCAGGTATTTCAGTCTGAGTTTATCAAAAAAGCAACTGGGTTAAGCACCGTCGGTCTGACCAGTTTAACATTCACCAGGTTAGCATTCACCTGCGTCGACAGCTAGGTTAGCATTTCACCAGGTTAGCATTCACCAGTGTTAGTTTTACTGAGGGTTAGGGTTAGGGGTTAACCGTTAATTAGGTTTAGGTGTATGCGTGTATCTCCGTCCCCCCGACTTTCGTCACCTCAAGCTTCTGCTGCCTTAACCCAGTTGCTTTTTTGATGCACTCGGACTGAAAGACCTGCAAAAAACTCTCTCCCGATGGATGACAGGAGTCTTGCAATGCATTCTGGGAGTGTGCACGGCACTCTACAGGTGCACATGGAAGGAAATCATTGAACTCACACACACGCGCAAGAGGGCAATACAAACATGTCCATGTGTCTTAAAGGAATGAGAGAATCCAAGGCGCTCGACAAAGAAGATGAAATGTCTTGTCATTCCATTGGCAAATTCTGTACATGGAACACATTCCAGCGTCTAACCTTCTACGCCAAGTTACAGACCATTGTATCCTCGTTGTTGGGTGGAAACCTTGTATGTCCAAAACCTACTTCTTTTTGTTATTATGATTTTTGTTTATGATTTAAACTAGTGAAACTAGCAGATTGTGTGCTTGTAGATCAGCTATTTTCACTCGTTTTGTGCGACAGTCTCGTGTGATGAAGCAGGGCTTTACTTTACGAAAAGAAACATACAAATTTGAAACTTGGAGACACGAGGTTTCTGCCCGACAATGACGATATACTCGGTTGACCGGAGTCCCACAGGGCTCTATACTACAGGTACTGTAGGTAGTATAGTGGCTTTTTCTGTTTTGACGCTACATACATATATTTACTGAAAAGAAAAATATATCGTCGTTGTCGGGTGGAAACCTCGTATCTCCAAGTTTCAAATTTGTACATTCTTTCGCAAAGTAAAGCCCTGCTTCATCATACAAGGCCGTCGCACAAAAGTAGTGAAAACAGCAGATCTACAAGCACACAACGCCTTGCGCTGCGAGGCGTTGTGTGCTTGTAGATCGGCTGTTTTCACTAGTTTGAATCATTTTTAAAATGATAAATGCAAAACGAACGGTTTTGGACATACAAGGTTTTCATCGGACAGCGACGATATATAGATGCTACTATACGGATTGTGGGGTTTAAGTGGTTAAGCGTTCATTACATGTATGGGCTCATTGGGCTGGGACTCTCTGCAGTAGGCTGGATGCCAAAATGTCAGTTCTCATTTGAAATGAATCATGTTCTATGTATGGAGCCTGCCAATGAAATAAAGACATTTAATCTTTTAACCCTTGAAGTTGATTCGCCTAAGAAATATTCATCATACCCTGCACCGAAGAGTGCATTCTTCTTCTTCTTCTTCTTCTTTATCATCATCATCTCCTCCTCCTCCTCTCTATTATTTGCGACCGAAGGTCGCAGTTTACTATGAGAAATGTCACAGCTTGTCCGCGTGTAGACGTGTACACATTTTTACGGTCTATGGGTTTGCCGCTCTGACATCGTGCTCTGATGTCACTGTGATGTCCGGTACATCTTGTCCACGTATCTGTGTATCTCTGAAGGCCACGCCTGACACTGTGGTTCCCCTGACACATCACTGTGACATCACAGGTGTTATCACAGGTGACATATGTAAAAGTCCATATATGGGTATTCCCCAGAATCCCTTTTATGCCCATATATGAAGATCCCTGATGTCATCGATAATACATCACTGGCCAGAAGGCCAAGAAATGGCCCATATCTGTGTGGCTGGTTCAGATAGGGATCTCCATGTATGGGCATAAAATATATTGTATGTTGTGATGTCATGGGAACAGATTCCCTTTTAATGCCCATATATGGAGATCCCTGATGTCATCAATATTAAGCCCATATCTAACAGGACTTCATATGGGAATGCCCATATATGGAGGAAGACAGCCCATATCTGTGCGGCTGGTTCAGACAGGGATCTCCATGTATGGGCATAAAAGATATTGTACGGTGTGATGTCATGGGAACAGATTCCCTTTTACGACCATATATGAAGATCCCTGATGTCATCAATATTAAGCCCATATCTAACAGGACTTCATATGGGAATGCCCATATATGGAGGAAGACAGCCCATATCTGTGCGGCTGGTTCAGACAGGGATCTCCATGTATGGGCATAAAAGGGATGTACTATATGCAGTAGATGGAACTCCCTATACAGTATGGGTAACCGGTCCGATATACATAACTGGCCAGATGGCCAAGAATTGGCACGACCTAGGTCACCCTGAGGTGTCTTACTAGTACATAATATCCATGCATGTTGTGTGTAAATGTGTTTTTATTCATTTGTGTGTGGTGTGTGTGTGTGTCTCTCTCTACAGTAAGTGTGGGACTCTGCCTCCTGAAAGCTGCTTTTTCAGTCTCATCTGCAGCACCGGATCCTTCATGGGTAAGATGAGTCTGTCTATCTATAAGGCTGTGTTGGTGTGTGGCTGTCTGTCTGTGTGTCTGGAGCGATGTATATTGCGACCGTATGAAAACCGGCACATCCTATCCGTACGTCCTTCCACCCTTCCTTCCGTAACGTCTCAATGTCTATAGCTGACCTCAGTGTAAGCTGACCTGTTGTGACATCACGGTGGCTCAGGGGTAGATAAACCGTCATTAGAACACAGAGGGTTCCCGAAGGGTTCCCAGTTCGAAGAGTCCTTGAGCAAGACTCTAAACCCCTGGTTGCTCCCGGTGAGCAGGTTGGTGCCTTGCATGGTTTCCTCCGCCATCGGTGTATGAATGTGTGCGTGAATGGGTGAATGTAATGCACAATTTATGTAAAGCGCCTTGTTGACCCATATTTGGCAATGCTTGTGACATCACATTGTTTTGACATCACACTGTCGACCCATATTTGGCAATGCCCATTTACGGACACTCCCAGATGATGCCCTGTTAGGGAAACCACACTAATATAATCCCTCTTATGCACATATAAGAAGATCCCTGATGTCATCATGTTAAGCCCATATCTGGGGATGCTAATATATATACATATTGTGTCAGTCTAACTAACCAGTGTGGCTTCCCCGACACGAGTCACACTTGCAAATGAATTCCTTCCTTTACCCTTGTATGCCCTAATATGGAGAATGGAGATAGCTTGGAATGCCCATAATATATGAGCATATTCTGTGAGTCTTATGTGGTCTATAACATAAGACATCTATGTCAGAAGTCAGTCATATCCATTTTGAGGAAAATATTTTGTCCACATTTTGTCCAATTTAAACAACCAACTGCAACTTGAATCACACTTGCAAATGAATTCCATCCTGTGCGAATTTCATCCTGAACGACCTCAGGCAGTGCGCCGTGGATCTAGGGCTGTCACAATTACGACATTTTACATGACGATTAATTTTCACTCAAATAATTGTGTTTTTGTCATTGACAATTACATTTCTGTTTGGCTTTTAGGCTTTGAAGTTGCACATGGTAGCTTGTAAGTCAACTTTATACTTAGAAGCTCTTATACTACAAGCTCACAATGTGTCGCGATGCGACGCGTTGTGAGCTTGTAGATCTGCTATTTCCACTATTTTTTACTTTTAAAAAAAATTAAAAACGGACAGTCTCTAGGTAGAGTATGTTACAATACAACTCCCTGCTCTTCTATCCACCTGTTTCCGCGAGAATTTACTGTAGCATTATCTGCGGGACACTTCCGGTTAACAGCAGACATACAAGCTCACGTCGCGTCGCAGATGCAACCGTTGTGAGCTTGTAGATCACTCTCGGCTGTGGCGCCGGAAGCTGCCTGCACATTCTGTGCAATGCATGATGGGATGTTGGAAAGTTGTGGATAGAGATGTAGAAATTCAGTGCTGACGTAGGATCACTACTGGTTGACAGTTGGCATCTCTCCTGGCCTAGCGGGTGTTCCGTCTTAGCTCAGTGGTACAAAGTTAATCTGGGCCGGAGACTTGGGTTTGAATCCCGGGAAAGACTTAATTATTTGGGATTGCAGCTTTTAACACACATTTTTACACTCTCTAATGTCAAATAAGCGCTCAGGATTTTATAGTCTTCTCAAGATATGCTGCCCCGGGCAGCATCAGCGTGCTTGAAGAAATACGTTTGCAAAGCTCTAAAAACCACAATGACATGCGTGCATATTGATTTATGCTGATCACAATTGCAGTCTTGACGAGTTCCTTGCATTCATTCTCTATTTATAAGTCCAGTAGGCGGGAGGTTGGAATTCTGATTTATCCCCCCGTCTCTACTGCGTCTTGGGCGTGGCACACTTCCACATGGCGCGCACCAGCCGAGCGAAGCCCATGTCCTTGGGCTTCTCCAGACCGCGCGTCAACCGCTGCTTCATGATGGCGACGAACTCCTTGTTGCTCAGCTCGCCGTTCCCGTCGCGGTCGAAGAGAGCGAAGACCACGTCGCACACGTGGTCCGACAGCTCCACCTTGGCCACGGTGCGAGCTAGCCGCTTCATCGTGGCTTTGCTTACGGACGCTCCGGCCATGCGGTAGAAGCTCAGCGCCGTGTCCACGTCGTTCATGTTCTTCAGAAACGCGAAGAAGTTCTCCACTTCCTCGAACGAGACGCCCTGCGCGTCCTTGAACGTCTTCTTCAGGCCCTTCTGCGTCACTTTGAGCTTACGGGACTGGACGCCGCTGTACACCAGCAGCATGCCTCCGAACTGCCTCTCTGTGATCCTACCGTCCACCGGGTCGTTCCTCTCGAACTCCAGTTTGAGCACGTCGTGCTGCAGTTTCCTTTGGAACTCCAGGAAGCCGCTGACAGTGAGCTTGCCCTTAAGGTCGGCTCCAAAGAAATACATGGTGAGTGCAGAGCGTCTGAGTGTCTTCCGGGTGGCGGAGCGGTCTCGGTGTCGCGTGCCCGTGCCGGACTGAGAGCGGATGATGCTCTGGACCTGCTCGAACTCCTCCAGATCCACCTCTCCGTCGCCGTTCAAATCGAACATCTTGAAGGCAATCGCAAAGTTCCTCTGGGGAGTGGAGAGCACGGTGGTGAGGAAAATGTAATCGGAGAAGGAGATGAGGCCGCATTCTCCCAGCGTGTAGAAGATGCTGTCCTCGTCCGCAAACTTCTCCCTCTCCTGAGTGACCTTCCTGCCGTCGTAGCGCTTCACCTGAAACTGATCCAGACCCAAGTTCTCCGGCTGCTTCTCGTTGGGCGTGATGGAGCGCACGAAGTCCTGGGGCGTCATGTAGACCTCGGCGTCTCCGTGCTCGCCGATGACCTTCAGCGTGGCGAAGTAGCGGAAGATCTTTTCCGGGGTGGAGTAGGCCCTTATCCTGTTCTCATACTCCATCACTGTGCGGTCACGAAATCCAGAGCGTGGTGTCTTCTTCTTTGTGTCTCCCTCCTCCTCCCCTCCACTGCTGCTGGATTCCACCGGTTTCTCGGACTCGGCACCAGACTCGGCCGCGTCTTTTGCAACCTCCGCCGGCTCCGTGGACGGCCCTGTATCGGCATGCGCTCTGCTCCAGAGTAGTCCGGCACTAGCAGACACCCCTGTCACCCTGGCCAGAGCCGTTAGCATCTGACTCCGGCGGCCAGCCCCCCCGCCCCGCAACGTCCCGCCGTGGTAGCGCCGGGAAGCCTGCGCCAGGCCCACCAAGGCCGCCGCCAATGCCCGCAGGCGGTACATCGTCGAGGTTCCACCGCAAAGGCGTCCCTGCAGTTTTCAGTCCACAATGACGGGTTCTTTGACGTTTACAGATGTGTTTTTCCCCACTTTCCCTCTGCAAGAAGCTCTCCACCAAACGTTTGTCGCAACTTTAGAATGGAAGTCGATGGTGCACTGACCGGGGCTGAAACCATGCCCACATCATAGATACGTCATATATGAGTGTCACACTGGTCACATGAGGTCACACATCCACTTTGGAGCCACGCTGTTCCCTGAACACAATTGGAGGTTGATACTGGTCACTACACAAGTACACGTGTACACTTGTATTTTTGCAACATTTCATTATCGTAACACATCTTCCCAGCCAGTGCCAATAAACACGTGTGTCTGATATACACACATGATGACATCACTTATACTAAACAGTGCCCAAATTTGGAGATACTGTAACTGACATCACTGATACCGCCACTGTCGAGCCATGGTAACACCCGCATGCTGAAGCAATGCCCACATTTGGAGATGATTGACATCACTGGCATCACTGACATCAGCGGCTGTTACCGCCATGGTAACAGCTGCATGCTGAAAAAGTTCCCAAATTTGGAGATGAGTCCAACATAACTACTGAGACTCCTACATTCATATACTGTGCACACCCCATAATAACCCAAGCTGCACATCATTCAGAGCACATATGTTTGAACGGGCAAGGACTAGGAGAAGACTGTGTGTGTGTGTGTGTGTGTGTGTGTGTGTGTGTGTGTGTGTGTGTGTGTGTGTGTGTGTGTGTGTGTGTGTGTGTGTGTGTGTGTGTGTGTGTGTGTGTGTGTGTGTGTGTGTGTGTGTGTCCGTGCGCAGACTGCGCACGCGTGTGCGTCTAAATGTACCGTTCTTTGTTAGATGATGGCAGGAGCCATTTTTGTCTGCCCAATTTTAAGTTAATGTTTCCCAGCTGTAGCCCAGTGCAGCTTGGGTTGTGTGTGTGTGTGTGTGTGTGTGTGTGTGTGTGTGTGTGTGTGTGTGTGTGTGTGTCGTGCACATGTGTTTTTATTCCTAGCAGCTGGGTGGGCCCGGTGGGTAGCAGGACACAGGCCAAGGATAACCCTACGTGTGTGTATCTTGGAGCAGTGGTTCTCTGTTCAGGTCAAAGACCCCCAGATTGATACCACAGCACAGACCCCCCCATTTGAGGTTTGAGGTTTTTTTTTAGCCAGGGACCCCCATACTAGAAGATCTTAGTGGTTAGATTAGATTTGGTACATGATATCAAAACTGTCTATTACGTATGATCTGAATAGTCATTCTCAGTGCTTAATTTTGTATATTTTTCATCAAATAGAATGTATTTATTTAACCATATTAGCCCCAGAAAGCTAGACCAAATAACATCATAAGGGCTACTTTTTCCACATCAAATAGAGCATTGAATAATCAAGAATGTAGCAATAGCAGAATGCTAGTATCAGGGTTCCCACGGTCATGAATGTCCTGGAAATATTTTGAAATTAGATTTTTTGTCTTTCTTTTTTTTCCAGTACTGGAAAAGTTTGGGAATCCACCGTTTGTCAGCCTTCTGATTGGTCCCTGAGACTCCCTGACTGGCCAACCAGAAAAAACCATTCACTTTTTGCTATCGGGGGTGGAGTTTGTGCAGTGGAGAATGTTGCTTCAGGCTTTCAAGAACGGTCCGCACTGCGCGACACGGCGTGCGTCTAGTACGGCCGTGCGAGGTGATCGCGATTTCGCTCAATATAATGAATAAGCTTCAACAAACTAGTTCACATGGACCTTATCAATGTAACTAAGAGTTACGATTGGGTACATATATTTTAAATGGGCAGAATTACGAAAGCCAGCCTATTATGTGAGGAGAACTATAATCTGGCTGTCATCTTCCTACCCAAGATGCACTGCGCTTTCTCTTTCTATTTCTATTCTCTCTCTGATCCAGAGGATTAAACTAATTAAAACATATATTTTCGGGGGAAAACTACTGTTTTGCTATGTAATTACTGTACCTTTTTCTTCCCTTTTTATTAATATCACGTAGATGTGTTTTTTTGGGTACTTTATATAGCTGTAATGAGGCTATGAAAAAAAGAAAAATCCCATCCACTTCCACTATAAAAGAATCTGCAATGGTGATTCTGTCCCACTGGGATTAAACAAATTAAAACATATATTTTCGGGGAAACCCCCTGTTTTGCAATGTAACTACTGTACCTTTGTCTTCCCTTTTTATTAATATCACCTAGATGTTTTTCCTTTGGTACTTTAAATTGCAATAATGAGGCAATGAAAATACCCTCTCCCCCCATTCACTGCCACTATAAAAACTAGACCAGGTCAACCTGGTTGTGCCAGACCCCGGTTCATTTATGACATCATGCCTTTTGTAGGCATGTCATCATCATGTCATCATCATATATACCCTTTATATAGAAAACCAGGACAGACAGACAGACCGACATTTGCTTATGTAGGCCTACCCATTTCATGGGTCTGGCAACAATCTGCCCAGGGTCATCTGTACCACCATAGTAACAGGGCAGAATGGGGCGGGATTTGCAAAGGGGAGAATTGATCAAGGGTCCTGGAAGGTCCTGGAAAAATATTTGGCTATGCATAGTTGTTGGCTATTGATTTTCTAAAACATGTCGTTTTTACCCTGGAGTCCTTTAGTGTCTATACTTGGGCACGGGTTAGCCCGTGACATGTCCTCTCATCAAGTTGTAAATGTTGACGACAATTACTTTGACGTGAGGGGGAGCCTATAGCCTTTGCATAGGAGTTAGATCACCCGGCTCATTTTTCTAATGCCATAGATACCTATTTCCTCCCGTGAGCGAAATTCAGTATTTTCAGCCCAACCCGGCTGATTTGCTGCCCACAAGGAGCGTGTGAGCAACTAGGGGTTAAGAGTCTTGCTCAGAGACACACATCCACATTGCTACCCTTGCCTGGAATCTAACCTGGGACAACCAGGGGCTCTGGTTCCCCAGGTGGGATCCCTAACCATCCAGCTATGCCGCCCCTAATGCCAAATAAAGTGTTTAAATTGTGGCGATTTGCAAACGTAACTCGGTCTCATTTCATCCCTGGTCCATGTCCATTGCCGGAAGGGACATTGAGGCAAAAAACTTGAAATTTTAATTAATAATAAATAGCCTAAAAAAAAAAAAAAAAAAAAAAAAAAAAATGTATTGTATTGTATATACATCTGAGGTGACGGAGCACCTTCTAGATTAGCCGGAGCACAGCAGGTGCAGGCTCGGCTCCGGCACAAATGAAGCCCTGGTCATTCTTATACATTCTTTCATTGGAATCCCTTCATACTTGTGAAAGTAACCACTTTCAACCTGCTACTATGTGCATGCCATACGCACATTTTTTGTCATTTCTTTTGTACTGAAAATAGCCCGATCCACTTGCTATATTTTCAATGAGGATCACATAGTTAAACTGTTCCTTATTTTGCTGTAGACCCCGTTGAAGAACCACTAACACGCGAGAGAGCACACACGCAAACACGCACGCATGCGTCGTGGTGTGACGGCAGCATGAGACCTCTCAGGGGAGAGGGACTGATAAACCACAAGCCTTGTGTCCTCGTACATATATAACCACACAGTATTATGTCTATACCAGGCTGTCCACATGTCCACTGTAAGCTTTAGGACTGGGGTCTTCAACATTTTCAGGCCAAGGACCCCTTAGTTGAGAGAGAGATGAAGCAGGGACCCCCAAAACCTGTTAATAGATTCCATATAGTTTCATCTTTTGACAGCACAATGACGGCACAATCATCGGTGTATTTTTGGATTCTTGAACCGTCAATACTTAATAAACTTGACCTTTCACTCTGTACTTAGCCTCCTCTACACCAGAGCTCTTTGCCGAATATAGCAGATCTACAAGCTCGCTGCGAGGCGTTGTGAGCTTGTAGATCGGTTTCAAGTGGTTAATATAAAAAAGGAGAAATAAAAGGTTTCTATCACACAAAGATTTGGAGGACCCCCTGTAGTAACTCTTAAGGACCCCCTAGGGGTCCCGGACCCCCTGTTGAAGACCCCTAGCTATAGGACATGTCTTCCCAACAGGCAGTCCACATGCCCGTTGTAAGCTACAGGACACGATCACACACTTTCTCGTATGCTAAATCATTTGAGATTTACGTAAGATACTGCAGGCTCTACAGTGTGTGTGAGGGAGAGGGGGGAGGGGGGGGGGGGGCGGTGGGTTGGCGGGCTAATTCATTATGTTCTTTAAAAGAGCACATAGGACTTAGCGAATGAATATGGGAGTTGTTGGCCCGGTGCCTGTGTTTGAGACTGTACTGTATGTGTGTCGTTAAGTGTGTGTGTGCATGCGTGCGTGCGTTTGTTCCTGTGTAGACGGTATGTGCGGGGCGCGTGGGAAAGCCGGCCAGCATCCATCCAGACTGTTACAGTCCAGTGTGAACTCTGTCTGCAGGCAACAGTGAAAGTCCCAGCACTGTTAAGCCATCCCGGACCCCACAACCTGTGTGTGTGTGTGTGTGTGTGTGTGTGTGTGTGTGTGTGTGTGTGTGTGTGTGTTACTGTTGTGAGGACCAAATGTATAGTGGGATTAGCTTGGGAATTGGGAATAGACATTTGCCAGGACCATTTCAAAGGAATAGTAAAAAAAATCAAACCTCGGTTCGAAGTGAAGCGGTGAACTTTTATTCCATGTGTTCTAGAGTTATGAACTCTGTGATCTATACATCTATACAGTTATGGACTCTGTGATCTATTCATTCTTTATATATTCTGAATTCTACATTCTTTATATATTCTGAATGAATATATAAAGAATGGAGGGTCGAATTATCATGTGAAGCTTGACCAATCCTCAAAGTATCCGGGAGGGACACTACACACATATTCTGGACGTACAGGACAGATAAAACCTGTTCATTCTGAACTGAAATGGCCATATATGGACATGGGACTTTTTGAAAAAGCCTATTCATTCTGGACTGATATTCTGGACGTACGGGACAGAAAAAACCTTTTCATTCTGGACTGGAGTGACCATATATGGACATGAGGTGACATACATTGTGTTTTTGAAAAACCCTGTTCATTCTGGACTGAGATCACCATATATGGGCGTGGGACACACAAAGCCACTCATAGGAAGCGGTTTTCACCGCTTCAAAAAAAGAATCTATCATCTTCATTTCTTAACTTAATTTCTATCAATTACACATCACATTATTGGCTTAGGAATGTGAAAAAACTGGCCTAACCTTGACACAACACGTATAGCCAGAAACAGTAGAGAGTTGATATTTGCCAAGAATCGTTGTGCTACTGACAATTGATTTATTGCTCCGTTTGTACTTTGATAAATTCAACTGCATGGTTGTATTTGTTCCTGGTGTCGTATGAACTCACTGAACTATAAATTATTCGCAGGGATGTGCAGAGAATGTTAGAGAGGCAGGGGCTGACATTTCGAAAAGGGCACTTTTGGTGAAAACATCGAAAATAGCAGACCTCCAAGCCCACAACGTGTCGCAGTGGTTGTGGGTTTCGATGCTTGATGCCACACTGAACTAAGCATAATCAAGTCAATATTGGAGATGTGACGTAATGGCATGGATTTCTACACAAAGAATGCAATTCTTTCAACATAAGCTGCTGCGTTCAAGTTCAGGAGAGTTTGGACATGGCAATTCTCTTGAATGCTGCCTTCAGGTATGGAACGGAGCATTTGCATTTCTTTCACCATAGTAAAAACTGCCTTCATGGTCTGGAGAGGGCACTTTTTACAGGCAGATAAAAGGGCAGGGGCTCAAGCCCCCTTGATGTCTATGTGTGCACGTGCCTGATTATTTGTATTCTTATCTCTTATTTGATCTCACTCCACACCTTATGTCTCTATTCACATGTGGACACGTGAAGACAATCAGAGTATTGTCTCTGGACGTGCCTCTGGTGGGAGGGAATGTAGCAGAGTGTTTTCATAGGAATAGACCCCAGTGTGAGAAAGGTGGAGATTATGTAACCCATTAAAACTGTGTCTATATAGCAAGTAAAAAAAAAAAAAAAAAAAAAAACGTTTAGGAAGGGGGTCCTTTTTTTTACTTTTTCTTTACAGTTTTGAAAAAAACGAGTGATATGGATAAATAGGAAGGAACTTTTTTGTTCTAGTGATCCAATCCATACGTCAACACTTTTGAGATTCTCAGATCTGGCCTGGAATATCACCTGATTTCAACCAACATAAATCCTTCCCACGAAAAACGGACGTCCTGGATTAATCAGAGAGGGTCTGATGGAGGCCAGATAAATATCATAACTAGTCAGATATGTCCCAGAATATAACCTTATATGCTCATATTTCAACTAACAATAACGATAGTCCATATGACGTCCTGGTAATGACGTCAAGATCATCTCCATACGGGCTGTGATCTGGCCTGGTTCTGAGCGTCACCGGAGACACCGGAGGACGTCATCATGACGTCGTCATGACGGGTGTCGCTCTCCATTCCGACAGTCGCCACTCCGAAATTGACTTCTTATTGTCGGAGTGGCGACACTTCCATAGAGGTTAAGTTTAGGGTAAGGGTTAGAGGTAGGGTTAGTGTCGGAACGCATGTCGGAGTGGCGGGGTGTAACCCGTCATGACGTCATTTGGCTTTGCTGGGAAATCACTGATCTAATGCACTAAACTGTAATTAGCTTTATTCTCATGTTTTGCAAAAAAGAAATGTTCCCCTTCTCAAAGGAGCAGAGGAGAACAGCAGCGACACACACACACACACACACACACACACACACACACACACACACACACACACACACACACACACACACACACACACACACACGCGCGCACACGCACACACACGCACACACACACACACACACACACACACACACACACACGCACGCGCACACAAACAAGAAAGAGAGAGTTTTGTTTTCCAAGCCCTGGAGATACTGTTTGTTTTTCCATGCTAGTAACTAAATGACTTCTCCAAAATGATTTCAGTGCACTGGGAACAGTGCCCTGTACTCACTGAGATGCAACACACACTAGAGCACACTGTTACAAACACACTGTCTCTTACATGGTCTGGAATTGTAACATGATTCTGGGCCCCGTGTTTGTCGTAATTTTTTGATGACTCGAGCCAATATTTCCTCTGTTTTGTGCTGAGTCTCTTAACTGTGGCAGGGTGTAGGAAACCTTAAAACGTCTGGTTATAGCATGGAAAGCTGAGGATTGCTCGCCAATGGACAGAAAACATTTAATTTCATCGCTATGGAGAACAGTAAAATGGCGAACAATTGTTTAAGGCAGGGGTCTTCAACGTTTTCAGGCCAAGGACCCCTTAGCTGAGAGATAGAGATGAAGCAGGGACCCCCAGATTCCATATAGTTTAATTGTTTGACCGCACAATCATCAGTGTATTTTGGATTTATGTCAATGTGTGTTATCAGATATTTAACCACATGAACCGTCAATACTCTGTACTTAGTCTGCTCTTTTTTCCCCTCTACACCAAACCTCTTTGCCGAAAATAGCCGATCTACAAGCTCACAACGCCGAGGCGTTGTGAGCCAATCAGAAGTGAGACTATATTTGCCCTGGGTGAGATCGTACCAGGTTATAAGCAGACTGAAAATTGGAGATACAAGGTTTCTCCCCTACAGTGACGAGATCAATATGGACAGCTTTTTTCCCCCCCATGATGAAACGTGTGTTTTTTTTTCATGGCCAGTCTCTCAACGACAGTGGAGATGTTGGCTGTCAGCCAGACGGGCGGACCATGATGACGCAGCGAAAAAAAAGAAGAAAAATCTCCAGCATGGAGACAACGTGCTTCATTGTATGAAGTTCTGAGGCGAGCTAGTTTTTGCTCCTTGTGGACCTTGAGTTTCCATTCTCATGCTGCTTTAGGCAACACACGTGCACACACACATAAATACACACGCACGCACACACGAAGGCACGTGCACACATAGACATCAAAGGGGGCTTGAGCCCCTGCCCTTTTACCCGTCTGTAAAAAAGTGCCCTCTCCAGACCATGCATGCAGTTTTTACTATGGTGAAAGAAATGCAAATGTCCTCTTTTCATGCCATACCTGAAGGCAGCGTTCAAGAGAATTGCCTTGTCCAAACTCTCCTGAACTTGAATGCAGCATCTTATGTTGAAAGAATTGCCCTCTCTGTGTAGAAATCCATGCCGTTACGCCACATCTCCAGTATTGACTTGATAATCCTGAGTTCAATGTGGTATCAAGCACCGAAAATAGCCGACCTCCAAGCTCACAACGCGTCGCGCTGCGACGCGTTGTGAGCTTGGAGGTCTGGTATTTTCGATATTTCCTCAAAAGGGCCCTTTTAAAAATGTCAACCTCTCTAACATTCTCTGCACGTCCCTGCACACACACACACACACACACACGCACGCACGCACGCACGCACGCACGCACGCACGCACGCACGCACGCACGCACGCACGCACGCACGCACGCACGCACGCACGCACGCACGCACGCACACAGCGGGCCCTGTTCCTTCTAGCTGACAGGGAGGTGCTGCTGACAGCCTTAAAACAACAGTGGAAGCCTCCGGAGACAATGAATGGGCTTGGGGTCAAGACTCCAGGGGCTCCCTGTTCCCCTGTCCCCCCGCCTCTCCTCTCCCCCCCGCCCCCCCTCTCCACTACACTCTGTCCTGCTGGCAGCAGCAGTGTTGCCCAGTGCGCTTATTATAAGCGACCTTAGGCTTGTTTTCGTTTTCTGTAAGTCAGTTCAGTTCAGCAAAAGCTAAGGTATGGCAACATGACTGGTGTCTTGCAGGCGCGTGTGCAAGACACCAGTCATGTTACCATACCAGTCATGTTGCCATACCTTAGCAACAGGCATGGTGAATTTATTTTAAGAAGTACATTTTAATTTTCTCACCTGTAGCCAAGGTATGGCAGCTGCCATACCTTGCCGTACCCAATTGACGCCTCTGGTACAACAGTTTGCGTGCGGTAGGTAGGTAGGTAGCTTGTTTTCTGCACTCTCCATCTGCACACATCCAGACATGAGCAGCGGAACAAAGAGCCGCTGACCAGGGATTCCTCTGTGGGGACAATGCTCCCAGTCACTGCCCATTAACCCCTTAATGTCGTCATCTGTCTCCTGTGTACTGTGCCGTTCCACCCCCCCCCCCCCCCCCCCTCCCTCTCTCTCTTTTCTCTTGAACCCACCCCCCTCTACCCCCACAACTCACGTGTGTTTTTTTTTCATGGCCAGTCTCTCAACGACAGTGGAGATGTTGGCTGTCAGCCAGACGGGCGGACCATGATGACGCAGCGAAAAAAAAGAAGAAAAATCTCCAGCATGGAGACAACGTGCTTCATTGTATGAAGTTCTGAGGCGAGCTAGTTTTTGCTCCTTGTGGACCTTGAGTTTCCATTCTCATGCTGCTTTAGGCAACACACGTGCACACACACATAAATACACACGCACGCACACACGAAGGCACGTGCACACATAGACATCAAAGGGGGCTTGAGCCCCTGCCCTTTTACCCGTCTGTAAAAAAGTGCCCTCTCCAGACCATGCATGCAGTTTTTACTATGGTGAAAGAAATGCAAATGTCCTCTTTTCATGCCATACCTGAAGGCAGCGTTCAAGAGAATTGCCTTGTCCAAACTCTCCTGAACTTGAATGCAGCATCTTATGTTGAAAGAATTGCCCTCTCTGTGTAGAAATCCATGCCGTTACGCCACATCTCCAGTATTGACTTGATAATCCTGAGTTCAATGTGGTATCAAGCACCGAAAATAGCCGACCTCCAAGCTCACAACGCGTCGCGCTGCGACGCGTTGTGAGCTTGGAGGTCTGGTATTTTCGATATTTCCTCAAAAGGGCCCTTTTAAAAATGTCAACCTCTCTAACATTCTCTGCACGTCCCTGCACACACACACACACACACACACGCACGCACGCACGCACGCACGCACGCACGCACGCACGCACGCACGCACGCACGCACGCACGCACGCACACAGCGGGCCCTGTTCCTTCTAGCTGACAGGGAGGTGCTGCTGACAGCCTTAAAACAACAGTGGAAGCCTCCGGAGACAATGAATGGGCTTGGGGTCAAGACTCCAGGGGCTCCCTGTTCCCCTGTCCCCCCGCCTCTCCTCTCCCCCCCGCCCCCCCTCTCCACTACACTCTGTCCTGCTGGCAGCAGCAGTGTTGCCCAGTGCGCTTATTATAAGCGACCTTAGGCTTGTTTTCGTTTTCTGTAAGTCAGTTCAGTTCAGCAAAAGCTAAGGTATGGCAACATGACTGGTGTCTTGCAGGCGCGTGTGCAAGACACCAGTCATGTTACCATACCAGTCATGTTGCCATACCTTAGCAACAGGCATGGTGAATTTATTTTAAGAAGTACATTTTAATTTTCTCACCTGTAGCCAAGGTATGGCAGCTGCCATACCTTGCCGTACCCAATTGACGCCTCTGGTACAACAGTTTGCGTGCGGTAGGTAGGTAGGTAGCTTGTTTTCTGCACTCTCCATCTGCACACATCCAGACATGAGCAGCGGAACAAAGAGCCGCTGACCAGGGATTCCTCTGTGGGGACAATGCTCCCAGTCACTGCCCATTAACCCCTTAATGTCGTCATCTGTCTCCTGTGTACTGTGCCGTTCCACCCCCCCCCCCCCCCCCCCCCCCTCCCTCTCTCTCTTTTCTCTTGAACCCACCCCCCTCTACCCCCACAACTCACGTCTCACACACACACACACACACACACACACACACACACACACACACTCTCTCTCTCTCTCTCTCTCTCTCTCTCTCTCTCTCTCTCTCTCTCTCTCTCTCTCTCTCTCTCTCTCTCTCTCTCTCTCTCTCTCTCTCTCTCTCTCACACACACACACACTTCTTAATTCCCTCCACTCCCAGTACAGTTTAGACACACACACACACACACTCCCTCTCTCTCTCTCTCTCTCTCACACACATCTTAATCGTCGTCTTGGTTTCCCGCCCCTTAGCGTTTCCCGCTCTTTCGCTGGAGAAACGTAATGTCCAGGAATGCTCTGTGAGTGCTTCCAGGATAAACTTGTTCTGGCAGTGTCATGTGCTGTGTGATGGAGTAAACCTGGACTTAGTAGTAGTTCTGGCGGCTAAGAGACAGTGTTGTGTGTGATGGAGTAAACCTGGACTTAGTAGTAGTTCTGGTGGCTAAGAGACAGTGTTGTGTGTGATGGACTAAACCTGGACTTAGTAGTAGTTCTGGCGGCTAAGAGACAGTGTTGTGTGTGATGGAGTAAACCTGGACTTAGTAGTAGTTCTGGCGGCTAAGAGACAGTGTTGTGTGTGATGGAGTAAACCTGGACTTAGTAGTAGTTCTGGCGGCTAAGAGACAGTGTTGTGTGTGATGGAGTAAACCTGGACTTAGTAGTAGTTCTGGCGGCTAAGAGACAGTATTGTGTGTGATGGAGTAAACCTGGACTAGTAGTAGTTCTGGCGGCTAAGAGACAGTGTTGTGTGTAATGGAGTCAACCTGGACTTAGTAGTAGTTCTGGCGGCTAAGAGACAGTGTTGTGTGTGATGGAGTAAACCTGGACTTAGTAGTAGTTCTGGCGGCTAAGAGACAGTGTTGTGTGTGATGGAGTAAACCTGGACTTAGTAGTAGTTCTGGCGGCTTAGAGACAGTGTTGTGTGTGATGGAGTAAACCTGGACTTAGTAGTAGTTCTGGCGGCTAAGAGACAGTGTTGTGTGTGATGGAGTAAACCTGGACTTAGTAGTAGTTCTGGCGGCTAAGAGACAGTGTTGTGTGTGATGGAGTAAACCTGGACTTAGTAGTAGTTCTGGCTGCTAAGAGACAGTGTTGTGTGTGATGGAGTAAACCTGGACTTAGTAGTAGTTCTGGCGGCTAAGAGACAGTGTTGTGTGTGATGGACTAAACCTGGACTTAGTAGTAGTTCTGGCGGCTAAGAGACAGTGTTGTGTGTGATGGAGTAAACCTGGACTTAGTAGTAGTTCTGGTGGCTAAGAGACAGTGTTGTGTGTGATGGAGTAAACCTGGACTTAGTAGTAGTTCTGGCGGCTAAGAGACAGTGTTGTGTGTGATGGAGTCAACCTGGACTTAGTAGTAGTTCTGGCGGCTAAGAGACAGTGTTGTGTGTGATGGAGTAAACCTGGACTTAGTAGTAGTTCTGGCTGCTAAGAGACAGTGTTGTGTGTGATGGAGTAAACCTGGACTTAGTAGTAGTTCTGGGCGGCTAAGAGACAGTGTTGTGTGTGATGGGACTAAACCTGGACTTAGTAGTAGTTCTGGCGGCTAAGAGACAGTGTTGTGTGTGATGGAGTAAACCTGGACTTAGTAGTAGTTCTGGCGGCCTTAGAGACAGTGTTGTGTGTGATGGAGTAAACCTGGACTTAGTAGTAGTTCTGGCGGCTAAGAGACAGTGTTGTGTGTGATGGAGTAAACCTGGACTTAGTAGTAGTTCTGGCGGCTAAGAGACAGTGTTGTGTGTGATGGAGTAAACCTGGACTTAGTAGTAGTTCTGGCTGCTAAGAGACAGTGTTGTGTGTGATGGAGTAAACCTGGACTTAGTAGTAGTTATGGCGGCTAAGAGACAGTGTTGTGTGTGATGGACTAAACCTGGACTTAGTAGTAGTTCTGGCGGCTAAGAGACAGTGTTGTGTGTGATGGAGTAAACCTGGACTTAGTAGTAGTTCTGGTGGCTAAGAGACAGTGTTGTGTGTGATGGAGTAAACCTGGACTTAGTAGTAGTTCTGGCGGCTAAGAGACAGTGTTGTGTGTGATGGAGTCAACCTGGACTTAGTAGTAGTTCTGGCGGCTAAGAGACAGTGTTGTGTGTGATGGAGTAAACCTGGACTTAGTAGTAGTTCTGGCGGCTAAGAGACAGTGTTGTGTGTGATGGAGTAAACCTGGACTTAGTAGTAGTTCTGGCGGCTAAGAGACAGTGTTGTGTGTGATGGAGTCAACCTGGACTTAGTAGTAGTTCTGGCGGCTAAGAGACAGTGTTGTGTGTGATGGAGTAAACCTGGACTTAGTAGTAGTTCTGGCGGCTAAGAGACAGTGTTGTGTGTGATGGAGTCAACCTGGACTTGATACTAGTGATTCAAATAGAGTCTCAAACCAAACTCTATCCGCTGCTGGACGATAGCAATGTACTGTAATTGTGTACATGAGGACTTTCACATTGATACATTGAGTAGTTTCCCATGGGTCGGGACCCCTTCGTGGGACCGCACGGACCAATTTTTATCGGTCACGAGTCACGACTCGACCTGCTAAACAAAGGGTATTCATTAAAATGTAGTATCATATACCAGTACGACGCCTAAAGGCGAAAAGCAAAGGGTGAGGTCGTGCAGGGCGGAATTCGCGCAGGACAGAATTCATTTGCAAGTGTGATACGAGTTGTGGTTGGTTGTTTAAGTTGGACAAGCTGTGGACAAAATATTTTCCCAAATATGGATATGGCTGACATCTGAGTCTGACATCATACATTTGTGTTATTGTCTTATGTCATTGACCACATGAGACTCACACAATATGTCCATATTTGGGCATTCCAAGCTATGGGCTTAATATTGATGACAGCAGGGATCTCCATATATGGGCATACAATGGACAAGGACGGAATGTGATGTCACAATGTGATTGTGACCGTCAGGTCGCAAGTTACTATGAAAAGCTCCACCGGCTGTCTGTCTGTCTGTCTGTCTGTCCGTCACGTCACACTTTTGCCCTACTCTTATCTCTGGCAGCGTTGCCCCTATCAATGCCAAACTTTGCACACAGACTCCTTGGCTGCCAAACCACAACCTCCACCTCATTTCTAACATGGCCCTCTTCTAGCGCCACCATGAGGCCGATTTTTGGACACTGTCCTACAGATTTTGGCCTAAAATCACGCAAAACGGTACACAGTATCTCTAAAGTCATGTCATCAACATGGATCTGTCCCATTTCCCATATTCCCTCCTGATTGGCTACGATTGCCTTCTAAAGTTTGTGTATGTGACCTGACGGCGCTTATCTCCCGATTAGGGTGTCTTATACTATAGACATATACTGACACATATATGGGCATACAATGGGCATACAAGTGACAAGAACGGAATGTGATGTCACAGTAGGTCAGCAGCTCTAGACATTGAGGCATTACAGACAAGTTACAGACAAGATGTGATGGTTTTCATAGTTACTGTAACTAAAATTAAACAAAATATTCGCAGAATCATAGGTTTTATGGTCATAATTCACCAGGATCCTGGATGGTTTGATTCTAGGCTTAAAAAATACATGTATTTAAATATTTTTCTAAATCTCTATGAGAAAAATGTATGGAAGTTTTTTGGTAAACCACGTCCACTGCTATGCCCTATACTCAAGTAGTGGAATTGAGTACTCTGTCCACCACTGCTTCTATGCATCATCCAGGTCTGTCCTCTTTACTACTGTAGGGATTCATTGTGTAGTTAATGCCAATCATAAGGAAGATAAGATTATTTTTATTTCCCTGTTGGCACTATTTCTATTGGACTCTGTCCTGTTGTTCCACAGTTTATAAAAGTCACACATCAACATGTCAGCAACACAAGGGTTATTGCTAGAGATGGGCGATATGACATTTCTGGACGATATCGATATCCAATATAATTAATTGCTGTTATGGCCGATAACCGATATAAACCGATGTTGATTTGATCTCTTAATTTTTTATAATAATTTCAATAACGGTGCTAGTTTTTGAATAATTCACAAACTAGGGATGCACCGTTATTGAAATGTTGGCCCATACCGCAACATAATATTGTTATATGGCTGTTATATTGTAATATTTTTATTTAAAAATGTTTAAAAATGTTCCAAATAGCCTTTTCAGGACATTTTTTGTTGTTGTATTTTTCAACATAATTATTATAAAATAAAATAATGAAAATCTACTAATGTATTATTTTGATATCAGTTCGATACTGATATTGCAATTCAAGGCCAACATCGACAATACCGTCATGATGACTGATGAATTGCCATCTTTTTGCACATACAGTAACACCTGCTAATCCTTATGAAGTTATGAACCAAATGGACCCTTATGATGTCATCAATATTAAGCCCATATCTGGGAATGACCATATATACTGTAGTATGGACATATTGTGTCAGTCTCTGTTGCCTTAGGGCGTCTAACTGGCTGTCTTACTCCTCTCTCTCTCACTCTGTGTTGTATGGTATGGTATGGTATGTGTTTATTGCTTAGTCCCCAAAGGGAAACACGTTTTGCCACCAGAGCGAATACAAATACACAAAATCAAAGACAACATATAACAAACATACAAATACAGATAGTAGTGATGGTGATAGTCTTACTCCTCTGTCTCTCTCTCTCTGTGTGTTGTAGTGATGGTGATTGTCTCTCTCTCTCTCTCTCTCTGCGTTGTAGTGATGGTGATCGTCCTGCTGCGTTACGCCCACGTCATAGAGAAGCACCAGAACTGTGTTCTCAACACGGCCAGTCTCTCCACGGGTTGGATCTGTGCTGCCGGACTCATCATGGTGGGCAACTTCCAGGTATGTCCGCCGCATATGTTATAGGCCAGGGGTTCCCAAACTTTTTTGTCTCAGGGCACCCCATAAATATTTGTTTTAATGAGACGGCACCCCTACATTATAATTTTTTTCTCCCAGCACCTTATATTTATAGCATATCGTCGTTGTCGGGTGGAAACCTTGTATGTCCAAAACCGTTCGTTTTGTATTTATCATCTCTAAAATGTACTAAACTAGTGATAACAGCAGATCTACAACCACACAACTAGATCGGCTGTTTTCACTAATTTTGTGCGACGGTCTTGTATGATGAAGCAGAGCAAAAGACATACACATTTGAAACTTGGAGATACCAGGTTTCTGCCCTACAGTGACGATATTTTAGTGATTATGTTTGTGAGGAAAACGTTGAGATAATAGCCATTTTGGTTAGAACTTAGAAAATAACTTTGTACTTCAAGTTTAAAATTATACTAAATTATATTTTTTTAAGTGTCCAAATAAATTCCAAATATCATCAAATGATCTCACGGCTCCCTGGACTGCTTCATGGCACCCAGGTGCCCCGTCACCCACTTTGAAAACCCTGTTATAGGCTATACGAGTGACGACACGCCAGAGCCTAACACGTTTACCAGGTTTACCAGTGAGTGGTGGGCTTGCGCAATGCGCATCCCCCAGATTCACAAGCCCAAGTAGGCTACCCTATTCATATGGATGGGCTACTTTAACGCCTACTGTAGGTTTCCAGCGGTGACTGTATGTGCATTGTGCTTGCGTCCTCATAGGCTACGTGGCTCCATTACTGTGGTAGATACTGTTTGTGATTTGTTCAAAGCAAACTTCTAGTTTCTCTACTGCAGCGCAGTATTTTCTATTTGCTCCAGGCACACATGTAGGCACACATCTAAAGGCGCGCGTGCCTAAAGGCCCCCCCCCCCCCCCTGAAAAGAAAACACCAAACCACCACTGGGTAGATACCCTCACAAAAACATGCAGTAGTCCTGGTTTTTATAATTTCTCCCCCCTGACCAGCCAGGACTCCCCAGGCAGTTGCAGAGGGAAGGGCAGAACCCAGGATTACAATTGGCATTGGGTGAAAAAATGGGTTACAAAAATCGTGGGATAAAAAATATACAGTATATAAAAAAAGATGGAGTCTTTTGTAATCGTGAATGGACCACGGCGTGCACGCGGATCGTGCACGATCCGTGCACCATCGTGCACGATGGACACGGACACGCCCATGTTAAACGGAAATCGCGGCAGGCAACCGCAAAAGTCTCAGTTTATTCTTGGCAGTAAATGGTTAAAATGAAGAACAAACATACTCGCAAGAATAGTTTTAGAAACACCCCTCGAATGATTTCAGTGCTTTTTAATGTTCAAACACACACACATGCACGCTCTCTCACACACCCACAGGTTCCTGTTGGTCTGAAATCCACAGATCCTTGCTAAGGTTTATAAGACGTGCGGTACGGCTCGGCTCGCAGACAAAGCTCAGCTCTGTTCCTGCGTGGGTTCAGTTTACGTTTCACAGGCGAGTGAAGGATTCACACCTCAAGTCCTTCCCCGCGCCTCCGCATCCCCGTCCGGGAAATGGCTGCTGCAAGTTTAAATATTTGGATTTTTGGCCGCGCGCACGTCGTGTGTGTGTTGTGTATGTACAGAATGTGTGTGGGTTGTGTTGTGTGTGTGTGTGTGTGTCACAAAGAGAGGGTGAAAGCCCATTTATGGATAGCTTTGATGAAACTTCCTCTGGGTTTCTGTAGAAAGGGGAGACTACGGATAGACTGCTGAGTTAGTTAAAAAACAAAACAAAACATAGGTTTTGCTTCAACAATGGGTTTCTCAGTGGCTAAACCCCAAATTCCAGAGAGCGTATTCCAGAAACTATGAGAAATTGACAAAATACTCACATTTCAGTTTATTATTTAATTCTTTGGCTCACATCGTAATAGAAAAGCACTCATTTCATCACTTGAAGAAGACAGGAATGCTCACGGGGGCTATGTGCAGAAACCAAACGCGTACGCATTTTTCTATCATGATGTGAACCAAAAAATAAATAAAAAGATATCTGTGCCGGTTTTAGACATTTGAGAAGTGTTCGCTTTTTCATCGTATTTGGAATATGCTGATATAAATTATAGATATGCCTGACCAGACCTACAGTATACTGTCTACAGTACATGAATATAGTTCCCTTTAGCTCTCTAACGTTTCAGATTTATTGAAAGATTTCTTTATAGTGTAAGATTTACACTATAGTGGGGGTATAGTCTGGTGAGGGACAGCGAATACACTTCTCGGCACTGGCACCTGCTCGACGCTGCCCTAACCTTAACCCTAACCCTAACCTCAGTAAAACTATACCTAACCCTAACCTCAGTATAACTATGCCTAAACCAAATGGTAGGACGGAATTGTGTGACTCGCGTCACGGCAACCACACTTGCAATTTCCAATTGCATCATTCTAGTCCATTATGAGTCTTCTGAATCTGAGAATAATAACGTTTATGTTCACGTTTAATCATAGGCCTACTAGTAAAACATTTCAGTGATTATCGTGAGAGACCCAACGTTCTGTCAGTACCTTTTTTGTTTGTTTCTTATGGCATTGAATATCGTCACTGTCAGGGAGAAACCTCGTATCTCAAATTTGTACGTTTAGTAAAGCCATACATTCATCATGCAAGACCGTCACACAAGACTAGTGAAAGTAGCAGATCTACAAGCACACAACGAGCGAGGCGTTGTGTGCATGTAGATCGGTGCGGTGATCTTGTTGGGTGCAGGAAGCGGCAGCAGACTGTTGTTTACACAGTGTCTGGGTCCTGTCTGGTCATCCAAGGACCATGTTCCATAATATATCACCTGCAGACTGCGGGGCATAACTACATTATGCCACTGTGCTTTACTCCTCTGACATTGAGTCTCCGTGGTGAGACTGAACTGGTCTGGTGAAATCCCTGGCCTGTACAACATTAGAGCGGTGTGTTTTCAACCAGTGGTACGGGGACCACCGGTGGTCCTTGAGGCGTTTCCAGCTCCAGGTGGTCCCCAGTTGGTAAACAAATGGACCCTTGTAGATTTGTAACTCTTGAGCGTAAAATGAACGTGTCGCGTCGCGACGTGTTGTGAGCTTGTATATCTGCTATTTCCACTATTTTTGAAAATATATTATGAACATTTGTCAACATGGAAACGATTATGACGATTATGAAAAACGAATTGCAATCATGTCAAATAATTGCGACTAGACGATTATGTAATAATTGTAGCCTACAGGCCTACAATAAACATAATAAGTACAGTAGGACTGTGGAGAGAGAAGAAACACCTGCTTGACAACCACTGGAAAACAGATGTTACGCGTCGTGATGGTGAGATGTTGAGAGTGTGAGCTGAACAACGAGCGGACTAAAGATGATCGCTCTGTTCCCGCCTCCCGTGTCTTCTCCTCTGGGTCTCGTGCCAGGGTGGAAAACGGGAGAGGAGCGCAACTCTGGAAAACTGGGCAGAATCTTTACGGGAAAAGGGCCGACCGGGAGGGAAGTGAGTCATCGTGTCTGACCACGCGTAGCTCACGGTCCCTCCACCATCTGTAGTGGTGGAAAAATACACTAGCAAAAACATAACTGCAGCAGTATAATAGTGGTGGAAAACACAGTTGTTTTTGACAACAAATTTCGATTTAGTTTTAGTCATAGTCTTTTGAATGAAATGTCATTTAGTTTTAGTCATAATTTAGTCACCTGAAAGGTTTTAGTTTTAGTCTAATTTTAGTTGACTAAATATCATAAGATTTTAGGCGACTAAATCTACAGTTGATTTAGTCAACCGAAATGTATTTTGGCAGGCCTTGATGGCATCGTAATGACTGATTTTACACTTGGTTGTGTGCTGAAAATAGCAGATCTACAAGCTCACAATGGAAATGGAAATACTCGAGTGAAGTTAAAGCACCCTGAAATTGTACTCAAGTGCAGTACTAGAGCACATATGTTACTTTGTGGTCACTGCGTGGTGATCTGTCTGCCGAGGCTGATGAGTTGAGCTGGGAAGATGATGGTGGTGATGATGATGATGAATAGATGAAGATGAACGGCGTGAGTGACAGGTCAGTGACGGAGCTGCTTGCTCTCTCTGAGTTGTGGACAGGGAGCGGGAGGACACCTGTCAACAGCTGGAAGAGAGAGAAGAGATTCAGTGAACGTTGGCCAGAAGTGCTCTGTGTGTCTGTCTGTCTGTGTGTGTGCATGATGGAATGGACATTTCATTTTTTTGAATGAATATTTCAACTATGCCTTCTTTGGGATCTCCCCGCCATAAGTCTCCATAGACTTCCGTGTAATTTATAGTGCACAGATCATGCACGCCCATGCACAGATCATGCGCCATGTTTGTGCAGGCTGTTCACAGCTTTCAAACAAAAAAATCAGATTGGAAATCCGTTCAGGCATTCTTGAGAAAATAGCCATTATGTTTTACATGTTATGTAAGCAAAGATGGCTGCCCCGTATGAAAGATGGGGTTGTATGGGGGTGGAACATGCGAAATCGCGATTGAAATCATGTTTACTAGATTTAATGGGGTCCAAAAATAAATTTTCAAAAAAAAAAAAAAAAAAAAATTTTTTTTTTATATAAAAGTCGATTAAAGTCGCTTGGCAGGGAAGTCCATAGTGAGATAGTTGATCTGAAAGTCGTTTGGCACTAAGTGAGTTAAAGGAGTAGTTCACCCCCAAAATTATTATTTTTTACTCACGCCATGGAGACTTGAATTCATGGATATTTTTTTTTAGTTTTCGTCGCATTCCTAAGCCAATAATTTGGATTATAATACATTTACCCCCATTGATTCCGGAATCAATGGGGGCTTTATTGGCTTTGGGGCTTTAAAACAAAAAAATATCCATGAATTCATGTCTCCATGGGGTGAGTAATCAATAGAAAAAAAGTCATTTTGGTGGTGAACTACTCTTTTAACTCATTGAATGCCCTTTTCAAGATGGCCGCCAAGTACCAGGATGCCACGTTCCTAAATTTCTAGTGCACGGATCAATTTTTAGTGCACGGATCGTGCACGCCCATGCACCATATATGCACCATATGTGTAGTACTTTTTAACAGCTTTCAAACAAAAAAATCCGCTTGGAAATCCATTCAGGCATTCATGAGATAGAATCCTTCAAAGTCAGACAAAACAAACACTGCCACCTTCCTACATTTCTAGTGCACGGATCAATTTTTAGTGCACGGATCGTGCACGCCCATGCCTAGATCATGCACCATATGTGTAGTACTTTTTTAACAGCTTTCAAACAAAAAAATCCGCTTGGAAATCCGTTCAGGCATTCATGAGATACAAGCCTTCAAAGTCAGACAAATCAGCCATTTTTGACATTTTGAAAGATGTGTTTGTTATGGGGCTAAACATACAATTTCGCAATTGCGATCATGCCTAATACATTTGAGGCATTTTTTTTATTTTTTTTATAAATTAGTTTTTTGATTTTTATTTTTATTTTTTTTCAAAATGGCTTCCAACTTGGGAAACTCGGGCTGTGGCAGCCTGGGACTACTGTAATAACTCGGGAAACTCGGGCCTTGGCAGTCAATGAGTTAAGTACTGTACGTAGAAGTACAGTAAATACAATACGGTTCCCACGCGGCCACGCCTTGGGGTGTTTTTTGTCATAGTACATTTGCACATACGTGAAATTTGTCCTCTGCATTTTACCCATCCTATAACAACTAGAAGCAGTGAGCAGCCATTGGATTCTACGGTGCTTGGGGAGCAATTAGGGGTCAAGAGTCTTGCTCAGGGACACTTCGACACATTGCTGACCTGGCCGGGAATCATACCTGGGACAACCAGGGATTCTGGCTTCCCAGGCAGGCTCACTAACCACTCAGCTATGGGCACCCTCAAATGTACATAGTTACCCACATGGGATTATGAGACACATCAGTTAGATAGATAGATAGATGGATACCTTTATTATCCCAAGGGGGAAATTTAGTTGTCCAGTTGTAGCACAGCAGTATACAGTTATTTACAAAGTTACAGAGAAGTAGGAAAAAATAGATAGAGTAAAAACAAGAGCAGTACAGTACCAAAAAAGAGAAGGTGCATCAATAGAGGGGGCGAATTAAATATAAGTATATATACATAAAGTGTCTTACAAAAAGAGACCAAAGCAGTCAATGCTAGTTAGTGCAACAAGTATCTCACTGTCATTGTTAAACAAGACACATACTCAGAAACTACCAACACAACCTAATAGTGCAATGTCGAAAAACAGTGCGAAAAAAACAACAGAAACAGCTCAGAGCAGAAGAAACTAGGCAGCGTGTCACCGCAAGACGCACATGAGCACTCTCCCTGGAAGGTTCTTAGAGGTCAAAGTCAATACAGCAATAGTTCCAACTTAATAGTGCAAAGTAAAAAAAAACAGTGCGAAAAAACAAAACAATAACAGCTCAGAGAAGAAGAAACTAGGAAGCATGTCACCGCAAGACGCACATGAGCACTTTCCCTGGAAGGTCCTTAGAGGTCAAAGTCAATACAGCAATAGTTCCGTCAGTCTAAGTTAGGAAGGAAGTCCTTTTCATTCGTCCGTTATGTGTCTCGTTGTACAGCTTAAGGGCAGCCGGTACAAAAGATTTTCCTAATCTCTCGCATCTCCGTCCTGGGTAGGCAAAGCGGTCGTTTCCTCTCTTACTCCAGTAGCTGGTGATCTCAAGATGGAGGGGGTGGGAGGAGTTCTCCAAGATGGAGTCCAGCTTCCTCGCTGATCGCACCCTGGTTACTTCCTCCACCCCCTGCAGAGAGGACCCAACGACAGAGCCTGCTTTCCTCACCAGTCTGTTTAGGTTTAACGTGTCACCTGCTCTGTTGTTGCCACCCCAGCATGTTATACCAAAGAAGAGGACACTTGCCATGACAGACTGGTAGAACATCTGTAACATCCTTTTGCACACACCAAACGATCTCAGTCTTCTCAGGAGGAACAGCCTGCTTTTCCCCTTGCTGTGAATCGCCTGCGCGTTGTCCGACCAGTCCAGTGAACTATTCAGGTGTACTCCGAGGAATTTGTAGTTATTTGCAGTTAGGACACAAGTCATTCCAGTGTATTACCCCAATGGTTTTCAACCTGTGGGTCACATGATATCGATACATTAAATTATTTTCATTCTACACCACATAAAAAACAAAAAAATCTGTTTAGTGAAACTAGGTGATCTACAAGCTCAGGAGATAGTTGGATAGTTGCAGCTCTAATCTAGTGCTTCTTGTTGATGATGATGTAGGTAAGGGAAACCGACCGCTGGGTGGTTTCTGTTGTGGTTTGCAGTTGCGATTCGTTGAGATTTTGTGGCTCAGAGCCAGGCGTGGTAAACAGGTGTGGTCGGGAGTTTCACAACATCTCACTTTGGACATCTTACTTGATGGTGTGAAATAACAGATTGACACACACAGTATTTTTGTACTGACGGTGTGTGAAACAACACACGTAACACATAGAAAACCTATACCTGGGTTGTGACTCGGATCCACATGTTCATACTCGCAGGGTTGTTAAGTAACGGATTACATGTAACGGGATTACATAATCAGATTACAAAAAACAGGTAACTTGTAAAGTCTCAGGTTACATTTTAAAATGTGTAATCTGGATTACAGTAACGGATCTGAATGATGGGGGTTACATGCTGGATTACATTCTCCCCTTGCCCTCATCAATTTTACAAATAAATTATAACGCCAAGCAATAAAATAATCAAGTCGAATCAGCGTAAAGTACTGCCACTTCGCTTAAGTAAAATTCTGTTGTCCTTTTCCTAATTTCATTGGCTCAAATATTCTTGTCTAGTTATCAATGGTAAAACTTGTTTTATTTAATTAAAGAGTTTTGCTAAACAGTAATCCAAAAGTAACTGAAAGTAACTAGTAGTTACTTTTTAAATTGTGATAATCAGATTACGTTACTGACTACATTATCTTTGCAAGTAACTTGTAACTGTAGGGGATTCCTTTTTAAAAGTAACCCTAACAACCCTGCATACTCGTCCCTCTCCTTTTACCTCCTGTGTCCCCACTGCTGTCTGGCTGTCTGTCTGGATCATAGATGTAAAGGGTATAGATCGGGTCAGATGCGTCCTACTTCTGTGTTCAAAGTATACAGACACACGTACTGTACTGTACTTTTCCTGGGGGGGGGGTCCGATGACGCTCATCGCTATGGATACCATATAACCAACACATCTCAAAATATTACAATATTACACGAGACCACTCAAAACAAGGATTTATAATAGAGAAATGTCAACCTTCTGAAGTCAGAGTTGCTTGAAGTCCAGTGGGAAGTTTCCGCAGTCCGTTATGATTTGGGGAGCTATGGCATCTGCAATGCTTTTTATTTTATTTTAACACAATATATATACTGTATATATATCTTTTTTAGATGGATCTGTATTTGTATATCCTTTCTATACACAAGTATTTCTAGGGATACATTTTGTTTTTCTAAAGCAGTATGAAGGCATAATTATGCTACTTTCAGTTTTGATTCACACGTTGGGTCTTGCAGTCAACAGAATACATGTTGTTGTTATTCTGTCACATGTTCTTTGTGTTCCTCTTGGAGCCCACAGACATTATGCTGTGTCAGGGTGACCTCCATCGATTAAAGTGAGACACATTACTATTCATGTATTCAGCAGCTCCACTGGTCAGTGTCTCCCTGTGGATTTACAGGTCCTGCTCGCCTGAATCCATCAACCTACAACTCACCTACCTGTATGTCTTTATATACGTATATATGCACCAAATGCTTTAATTCAGCAACGGGCATGAAAGGGATTCTCTATATATGGGCATAAAGGGATTGTGTTAGGGATCTCCATATATGGGCATAAAAGGGATTTTATCCCAGATGATGCCCTGTTAGGAGAACTACACTAATAGAATCCATATATGGCCGAGACAGATGGCCAAGACAGATGGCGAGACCTCGTGAGACCTTGCGGTTGACAATATAAGATTATTACCGGTATCATAACAAAATTGGTTCATATGGCTTGCAAACAACGACCTGTCTGAAATATCGGCATTCAATTACATAGATATTGGAAGATGAATTGTCTTGAATGAAAGAATTAATAAATGCAAGTCTATGCAAACATTCATCCTCCTTCTCTCGACACTCATAGGGTGCATGCATACACATTAAAAATAACAACGTTTTTGTCATTGTGGATATAGTTAATTGCAATACTTCAATCCACACCAAGTCTGATCACATTTATCAATGAGTCAAGCTTCTTGTTCCACAGAATAGCAACAAAATAGTGAAGTTCTGTCAGATCTGCGTTTGTCCAGAACCACCTATCCAACCGATATGCCCATATATGTATATATACAGAGATTCTGTTATGCTGTATGACATAATATTGATGATATAAGATCTCCATATATGGGCATAAACGGGACACAGGCAGACAGACAATTACATCTGTCTGCCTGCCAATTTTAATACAGAATGCCCATATATGGAGATCATATGGGTATCCTATATTAAAATTGGCTTAAGGGAGAGGTGGCCGGCGGGCAGACCTCTAGTAGTCTAACCTCAATGTGGCAGCATTAGGCGCAAACAAATCTTTGTGCTCCATATATGGGCAAAAAAGGGGGCATGCCCATATATGGGCATATACTGATGACATCAGGGATCTCCATATATGGGCATAAAAGGTGGCATGCCCATTTATGGGCATATACTGATGACATCAGGGATCTCCATATATGGGCACAAAAGAGGGCATGCCCATATATGGTTATATACTGATGACATCAGGGATCTCCATATATGGGCATAAAAGGGACAAGGACTGACAGATATAGAAATCTCCATATGGCCATTCAAAGGACACAGATAGACAGACAGATGTCCCTTTTATGCCCATATATGGAAATCCCTGATGTCATCAGTATATACCCATGTATAAGCATGCCCCCTTTTGTGCCCATATATGGAGCTGACTGATTTACTTGTGCCTGATGCCATGACAATAAATTGAACTAATACCCATATATGGAGATCTCTGACGTCACCAATCTCCATACTGTATATGCCCATATATGGGCATATCGGTCGGATCTGTCTATTTCCCATTTACAGTATGCCCATAGATGGAGATCACTGTAATTGTCTGTCTGCCTGTGTCCCTTTTATGCCCATATGCTGTAGGGAGATTTTTGTATTGTCTGTCTGTGTCCCTTTAATGCCCTTATGTGGAGATCTCTGATATCATAATTATGACGTCATAGCACAACCGGATCTCAATATATGCCCATATATGGGCATATCGGTTGGATAGGTGGTTCTGGACAAACTAAGTCCTCATTTGCGAAATGCAAGGGTACCTGAAAAAATCGGCATTGTTGCACAGCAACGGTTTGTGCTGTGTGTGATGTCAGACAAGACCTGCTGATGTCAGACCAGATCAGAGTGTGATGTCACAATGACAAACCTACCTGTATAAAAGGGGCTTGTAGGGGGAAGTCATTTTATTATCGATGACCAAGAGAGATACAGAGAGACATACTGAAATAGAAACACAGACAAAGCCAAAGCGAGAGACAAGAAGAGAGTCATATCATATCATTGTACACTAAGCCATGTCTCCCCGGTATGCCCTGGGCATTCTCTATGCCTTCTGCATGCTTTGTGGATTCTTTCTCCCGTCTTGTAGCGCAAGACGTATCTACATTCCAATCTACATTCCACATTACAGCATTCCACGAAAGACTGTGGCCTACCACAACGAGTTGAAGATGTTCCGAGAGGATGGCGTCTGGAACTACACCACCATGCTCATGAGAGAGGATTTGGGTCTGCTGCTTCTTGGGGCCAGAGATGCCATCTATGCCCTGAATATGGACGACATCACTGACAAGAAAGCTGCAGAATATTGGCCAGTTACCGAAGATCAGCGGACGGAGTGCGCAATGAAGGGATGGGATCGTGAGGTGGAATGCCGTAACTACATTCGGACCCTACACACACGGAATGACACCGGAATGTATGTGTGCGGGACAAATGCCTTCGATCCCAAGTGCCGTAACTTGGCCTATTCTGATGGAAAGTTGAGTCTGGAGAAAGAGCTGGAGGACGGTAGAGGGAAGTGTCCCTACAATCCTTTCAAAAGTTCCGCCTCCCTTATGGTTGGAAATGACCTGTATTCTGCTACAGCAACCAACTTCCGGGACACTGAACGCAGGTTCAGCAGGTTCAACATAACTCAGTCTTCAAAGCAGAAGGTGTTGGAGACTGAGGACTTGCACTGGTGGCTCAAGGATCCCCAATTCATCTCCATGGACCAAAGTGATGGTGAAGGTGACGATGGTAAGGTCTATCTGTTCTTCAGAGAGGACGCTGTGGAATATGTCTTCGACAGCAGTATTGTGGTGTCAAGAGTGGCTCGTGTCTGCAAGGGGGATATGGGAGGAGACAAGATCTTGCAAAAGAAATGGACTTCATTCCTGAAGGCTCCCCTCGACTGCTCCGTAGAGGCCAAAAGCCTGCCCTCCCTCGTCCAGGATGTGTTCCTGCTTAAACACCACAACTGGAACGAGAGCGTCTTCTATGCCGTCTTTACACCTCAGCCGAGCTCATCAAGCATGTCTGCAGTATGTGCATACAGCGTGTCTGACGTTGAAAAGGTGTTCAATGAAGGACCTTTTAAGAAGCCTGTCAGCCTGGGAACATTAGAGGAAAGGTGGGTGAGGGACTTGGATGATGTGCCTAAAAACAGACCAGGAGCCTGCACCAAGCACTCATTGCACCCTACAGACATTGTGAAATCCCAGCAGTTCATCAAGGAAAAGCCCATCATGGATGAGACTGTTCGGCCACTCACAGGGGGTCCGCTGGTGGTAAAAAAGGGTCCCTTGATGACTCGGATTGTAGTGGATAGTGTGTTGGCACTAGATGGAGAGAGATACCCAGTTATGTTCATCGGCACTGAAAACGGCTACGTTCAGAAGGCTGTGAACCACGCCGGGCAGATGTTCATTATCAAAGAGATTCAGCTGTTTGAGAACTCTAGTCCTGTCAGGACTCTGCGTCTCTCTTCCAGCAAGGGCCAGCTGTACGCAGGATCAGATGTTGGTGCTGTTCAGATGCCAGTCAGTGACTGCGGTCGCTATGCGTCCTGTGTGCACTGTGTCCTGGCCAGAGACCCTTACTGTGCCTGGGACTCTACCTCTGGCCTCTGCCGCCAAGTGTCCAGCTTGTCTTCCTCCGACACTGCCATTCAGAGTCTAGAGACGGGGGACATTTCTCAGTGTCCTCAGACTTTGGTTCTTCCTATGGTGGCTCTTATAGTTGCCATGGTTGTCTGTCTTTGCTGCTTTGCTAGATGGGTTGTATGGGTCGCGACTCGCGAGTAATTATCCCCATTTAATTTCCTACATTCTCTAAAAAAAAGTTAAAAAAAGAACAAGTTTTGTAAAAAGAAAAGACAAAAAAAATGTAAAAAAATACACACAAAAAAGAGCACAATGCGTTGTGATGAGACGCATCGCCTATAAAAAGCAAAAAAAAAGTTAAAAAATAAAATAAAAATAAAAAATCGAAATGTCTTGTCCAAAGAAATGTTCGGAAAAAAAGCACAATGCGTCGCGATGAGATGCATCGGCTAGATTTTCAGGGGATTTGCAGAAAATTTAGATTGTAGATCAGCTATTTATGCTAGTTTCTGCAAAACAGGGAAAGAAACCGTGAAAAAGATGCATTTGCAGGACATTTTCAGGAAAAGAACAGTTAATAGCCTACTGAACAGAGTTGAAACAGCACATCTGTAGGCCTATGTACATTTTGATCCCAATATTATTGTACTTTTACTCAAGTACATTTAGAATTCTGGACTTTTACTTTAACAGAGTATTTCTGAATTTCACTATTGATATTTTTACTTAAGTACTGTAAAACATGTGAACACTTCTTCCGCCACTGTTTGTGGTTTCGAGGCCTTTGGGATGTGAGACGACAGATTCTGCACCGCCCAAAAGGTGTAACGTCTCCTTAAACTCAGGCTAATCCTCTAGCTTAACCACGTTAACCCTGGCCTCCCTATTTTGGGCATCTCATAATGGGCAAAAAAAAAAAAAAAAAAAGCTGATCCACATGCATTGTAGATCAGCAATTTTAGCCGCTTATTGTATAACAATCAAAGTATTTTTCTCTGCTGTCGGGCCGAAACCTCCAAAATGTTCATTTTCGGGAAAATGAGCTCAAGTGGAAGGGCCTTTTACTACTTTTCATTGGTTCAATATTATTTTAACCAACACACAGACGTAAAGAGTGTTCAATAACACATATTTATGTCTGAAATATATCGGCACCTGTCTGAAATATCGGCATTCAATTACATAGATATTGGAAGATGAATTGTCTTGAATGAAAGAATTAATAAATGCAAGTCTATGCAAACATTCATCCTCCTTCTCTCGACACTCATAGGGTGCATGCATACACATTAAAAATAACAACGTTTTTGTCATTGTGGATATAGTTAATTGCAATACTTCAATCCACACCAAGTCTGATCACATTTATCAATGAGTCAAGCTTCTTGTTCCACAGAATAGCAACAAAATAGTGAAGTTCTGTCAGATCTGCGTTTGTCCAGAACCACCTATCCAACCGATATGCCCATATATGTATATATAGAGAGATTCTGTTATGCTGTATGACATAATATTGATGATATAAGATCTCCATATATGGGCATAAACGGGACACAGGCAGACAGACAATTACATCTGTCTGCCTGCCAATTTTAATACAGGATGCCCATATATGGAGATCATATGGGTATCCTATATTAAAATTGGCTTAAGGGAGAGGTGGCCGGCGGGCAGACCTCTAGTAGTCTAACCTCAATGTGGCAGCATTAGACGCAAACAAATCTTTGTGCTCCATATATGGGCAAAAAAGGGGGCATGCCCATATATGGGCATATACTGATGACATCAGGGATCTCCATATATGGGCATAAAAGGTGGCATGCCCATTTATGGGCATATACTGATGACATCAGGGATCTCCATATATGGGCACAAAAGAGGGCATGCCCATATATGGTTATATACTGATGACATCAGGGATCTCCATATATGGGCATAAAAGGGACAAGGACTGACCGATATATAAATCTCCATATGGCCATTCAAAGGACACAGATAGACAGACAGATGTGCCTTTTATGCCCATATATGGAAATCCCTGATGTCATCAGTATATACCCATGTATAAGCATTCCCCCTTTTGTGCCCATATATGGAGCTGACTGATTTACTTGTGCCTGATGCCATGACAATAAATTGAACTAATACCCATATATGGAGATCTCTGACGTCACCAATCTCCATACTGTATATGCCCATACAGTGATGTTAATAGGTTTTTAATGTAATGAGTCCCGGGACCCAAGAAGGGTCTTTCGGATGAGTCCCATGGATATTTTATGGGTCCCACAAAAATTCAACGCGTCATGTCATTTTTGACAAAGTGCAGCATTTAACTTGAATTGGTTATTATATGGTTATTTACATTGTTTATCTTACAAAATACATACAAAAACGAATGAAACAATTAAACTATAATAGTACCTTGAGATGAAGAAGCACTAGGGATGGAGCTCGTTAATTTTTATTGATAATGAGCACCTTATCGATGTTGCTTATCGAGCCGGGCTTTTATCGAGCCCACTATTGAGTTTTTTTCTGTTATTTTGTGGAAAGACATGATGAGACACTAATATATATATATATATATATAATTACAGTACTATTCATGAATTAATAATAATAGCCTACTGTAAAACTATACTGTTATTTTGTGGAAAGACATGATGAGACACTAATATATATATATATATATAATTACAGTACTATTCATGAATTAATAATAATAGCCTACTGTAAAACTATACTATAAACTATAGGCTAACATTTCCATGTCTCTCCTTTTTTTTTTTTTTACAGTAAATGCATATCTATTTTTTCCATTAACACTTTGAGTGCCAGCCCCCCCTGCCCCCCGTCCCTTACCAGTGCCACCATTAGGTCCCATTCATTTCTGCCCCAATTCCAGGGAATAAATTGGAAATGATCCGATATTCACATCGGAACAAAAATGGGAGGTTTGGTAAAAGAGG
This sequence comes from Nannobrachium achirus, assembly GCF_963921795.1. Lineage (NCBI taxonomy): Eukaryota > Metazoa > Chordata > Actinopteri > Myctophiformes > Myctophidae > Nannobrachium > Nannobrachium achirus. The sequence goes on from NC_137833.1 coordinate 55,762,112, forward strand.
ATTTTTTTTTTTACCAAAAAAATTTTGGAGTGATTTCGGTGAGCGGTTTTGGAGATAGGTGCTCGAGAGTGCGCACTGCGCAAACCAGTCAATAACCTCAGAAATCTAGATTCTGAGATATTTGAGTTCAAAGAAAAAAAACTTTAGGAAGCCATAGCAACAAACTGGTAAATGGTAACGGAACACAAGTACCCTTGACAGAAAGAATGACATGCCTACTTTCATTATGTGCAAAAAAAGTTAAAAAAATATTGTACCATCGTCTAGTTTCAAGGGGGCAAAGTGAAAAAGTATGAAATGACTCAGAAGGTAGAAATTGCCTTACATTTTGATAGAACTATGCACTGTGAATTCACTGTGTTTTTACCTGGTCTAGAAGGTCAGGAAGACAAAAAGTCAGAAAAGCGATGTCAACCTTTTATTTTATGGCAACATCGAACCCTAACCCTGGTGAGTACCTCACACATCCAGCATGAACATATTTATGTTCAACAATATTTACAAATATTTCCAAAAAAAAAGAAATCACAAATATGACTTCACAAAAATAAAATATAACTGGATAAAAGTAAAATAAAATAAATGTGCAGCAAGTAAAGAATAAATAAAATAATATAAAAGTCAGTACTGTACTGTACTGTATTCTCAAAAAAAGGCATTCAACAAGCCAACATTCAGGAGTCAAAGGCACCACAAATAAAGGTCAAAGATGGTACTGTTCACCGTGTGTGTGTGTGTGTGTGTGTGTGTGTGTGTGTGTGAGTGTGTGTGTGTGTGTGTGTGTGTGTGTGTGTGTGTGTGTGTGTGTGTGTGTGTGTGTGTGTGTGTGTGTGTGTGTGTGTGTGTGTGTTTGTGTGTGTGTGTGTGCGCCTCAGGTACCTCAAAATGGCCTGGTACCTGTTTCTTGCCATTGTTCTGGGAAAGTACGGCATGCAATGACAGGGTTTTTTGACCAGTGCATGGCAATCTCCGCCTTGTGAACGATAGCTGTGAGGAAGAGAAGTCCCAGAAAGTTCTTCAGCTCCCCTAGAGTGACATTGGTCCAGGCAGCGAACCTACAGTGTGTATGACCTATGCCTGACTCCTCCGCTCTCGCTATCTCAGCCATCATACTGTCCTCTCCATCCTTCCTCCATCCAGTCAGACTCCACGGGCCCTGTATATGATAGAAATAAATACAAAATACTAAATGATCGTGCTTCTGTATAATTTGTATGTTCTTTAGCAAAGGCTGTCGCACAAAAGTAGTGAAAACAGCAGATCTACAAGCACATAACGCCTCGCGGTGCGAGGCGTTGTGTGCTTGTAGATTGCACATACAGTATGAAACAGAGCCGATACCTTTATGTAGGAAAATAATGCTGCTATGTGTACAATGTGTAAAATGAACAATGCTGTACCCCCTCCAACTGTATATATGTTCCCCATTTTCAACTGGTTTTTATATTGTATTTGTTATACTTGCTTTGGCAATGTAAACATATGTTTTCTCATGCCAATAAAGCTCCTTTGAATTGAATTGAATTGTATAATGTGCACCCAAAAAAATGCACAAAAAAAAAAAAAAAAACAATAGCAGGTCAGGCTTATTGATTGATTGAAGAATGTATTAGAAAGAGGTGGTAAAAAAAAGAACCTAGCCCCACCCTACCCTCCCCTGCCCCTTCTTTGTATATACTGTTTGTTTAGACTTACTGTCTTTTTTTGTTTTTCTTTACATATCTACTGCATAGTACTGTGTTCTATCTGTCTGTCATTCAATGTTATATGAGATACTTCAATGGTTTCCACTTTCCAGTGGAAATAAGCTTAGTCTTTTCATGGATCTCCTTTTAGTAGACCTTGTACCAGTGAACTGTACCGTCATGAAACTGTACCTTTTCCTATGCAAACTTCTAATAAAGTCTTCAATCAATCAATCAAAGTAGGCTACAGATGCATGGCTCATTTCAACAGGAACCACACTTTATGCAGCTCATACAGTGGTGTGTTCTAGACTCATATTTTATTGTTAGTTACTAGTTAGTGCCTAAAAAGGAGATCGGCTGTTGTTGTAGATCGGCTGTTTTCACTAGTCTAAATAATTTCAAATGATAAATGCAAAACGAGCGGTTTTGGACATAAAAAGTTTTCACTCCCTCCATCACGGAGGTATAGAGGCCGACGCCGAGCGGCGCCATGCCCAGGAGGGTCTCCCAAATCGGGCTTGAGTTGTGGAGGGTGGTCGCTAGTGCTTTGGAGGTTCCAGGGCGAGCGCCCCCACCCCGGGGCTCGCGATCAAACCTTTTGGGAACCACTGTTCTATACTAGGCTGTGATGTGATGTCCTTGGCTCATTATCGCCAAAATAAACAATGTTCTAACGTGAGTGGCACGTAGTATGCAGTGAAGAATATAGCCTAAAATCAGCGTTTCTGAATGTCGACTTTACAATGAAATGGATGCTACTCTCGTTTGGGTCGGGACCCATTTGTGAGTCGCGGAGACAGTTTTATGGTTTATGGGCCATATATTTCATACATTTTGATACATTATACAGCACTTATCTCATATAACATTGAAAGACAGACGTATAACAAAGTGAAACGTAGAGAACATACCGCAGCACAGCTCAGCAGTGCATCCTACAGGGCGCGGGGAGAAACCGTAGCAATCGGTGGTCTGTCCCTGGCAGCATGCATGCCTCGCCGTAGAAGGAGGAGCCCTTCTGGCCGCCAGAACCAAAATCGAGGCCGTGGATGTACCAGCGGAGGTCCTCGCTGATGAACCGATCGCCCGTAGAAGGAGCTCTTCTGGCCGCCAGAACCAAAATCGAGGCCGTGGATGTTCCAGCCGAGGCCTTCGCTGATGAACCGATCGCCCGTAGAAGGAGCTTTTCTGGCCGCCAGAACCAAAATCGAGGCCGTGGCCCGTGGGTGTAGCAGCCGAGTACCTCCGTGATTTTAGGCTGGCCCATGGTGGCGATTTTTTACAAAATGGACCCCCCCTCCAACCTAAACAAAGAAACTAGCCCTTCCCCCACTCCTCCTTGCTAAAACCTCTACATTCCGATCTCTCTCTCTATCTCTATCTCTCTAAATAATACTAAATCTAATGATTTTATAACTAATTCTAGCTCATTCTCTCAATATATCTCTCTCTCCCTCTAATTGCTGTGTGTCCGGTTACGGTATAAGTCACTGAACTCTTTGAGACCCTTGTTTCTGGGGGGAACCGGCCAACCAGCATGCTTGAATTTGGTCACATAAGCGTGTGATGTCATGCAGGGGCGTCAATTGGGTATGGCAGGGGTATGCAGCTGCCATACCTTGACAGGGGGAAATAATAAAAATGTACTTTTCATCGTGCCTGTTGCTAAGGTATGGCAACATGACTGGTGTCTTCACCAGACACCAGTCATGTTGCCATACCTTAGCTTGTTCTGAACTGACGCCACTGAATTGTCATGCATGACGACCGTCCCATCGTCCAAAAGGGCTGTATCTTGGTTACCGCATAGATCCAACACTGTACTACTGTAATATGAAAAAAAAGCATCTGGCGTCATATGACGCCAATATTATTTTCTGGCATCATTGCCAAGTGCGTGTCTGACGTCATATGACGCCCTGGCACTCAAAGTGTTAAGTACATTTGACCAGGGCCTTCAAATACAGTACTTTAACAGACAGAAGGCAAGTCAACCTTTTTATTTTTGGAAAATATTTGAAGAAACTAAATGTGTACCGTCTCTTTAACAGTGAAATTTATAATGCATAGTACGACGGTGTCACGCAACAAAAAAATACCCAATCAACAAGCTCAAACCGTGTCTGCTCGCACCGCGTTGTGATCTTGTACATCTGCTATTTTCGGTAGACTGAGAGAAGTCGCGCTGGCAACGCTACGGATTCATTCGCACGGAGCGATACATTATAACTCTATGGCAGTGATTTTGAGTGTCCCAAACGGATTATTATCGATGGAATCATTCATATTTTCAAGCACCACATACTTTGGGTGGAAGAGAACGGTTGTCGCGCTGCTTCAACAGCCCGCGTTGGAGTTGTTTCAACTCGTCTCAGACTAGCTCTGGTCCATAGCGTTAGTGGAGGAGAACTCCACTAACGCTATGGACCAGAGCTTGTCGCAGACGTGCAAAGTTATTGATTGCACTTGGGTCTTATGTGATGCACTCCGTCTGCATTGTCGAAGTGTTCCCTCCCGAGCATGATGTAACAACCGTGCTGCATATAGCCCATTGTATTTAGCTCTCCCCTTGTCTTTTCAAAAAGGTAACCAAACTTTTTAGTGTTTCACGCGTTCCACCGTTGTTCCGCGGCACGCATGCACTTCCAAAGCACACAACTATCGATGACGCATTGTACCCCCCGGCCGCTATAGCAGCCCATGACGTGACGCTTACCCGATAACAGGCTCGACAAGCCAAACTCACGTTCGGTGGGGGAACCCTTCTTAGTGTATCACCTAACACGCTGTGCCACTATGGTCAGAGAGCGGCCCGGTGCTACGCTAAAACTAAGGCACCCATTGAATTCTGTGACCATGTACGGCGCACAAAATAGCGTCGGTGGATTCCAAACACACACTGTCGTTAGTTCTATCGTCTGTTTAAAGACTTTCTACGCGGATTTCATTTGTGTTAACGTAGGGTACAGTAGCATGCCTTCACCCATGAACAATGGTGGCGTCTGTGGACTTTAAAAAAAAAAAAAAATTTGCGACGTGGTAAATTATTTTAACGTGGACTCCAATGGAGGCGATGCGTCCGTGGGACCCCAGGACAATGACGTGAATGCGTCTCTAGGCAACGTGAATGCGTCAGAGACGCGGGACGCGCACGTAATGACGTCACTGCCCATATATGGGCATATCGGTCGGATCTGTCTATTTCCCATTTACAGTATGCCCATAGATGGAGATCACTGTAATTGTCTGTCTGCCTGTGTCCCTTTTATGCCCATATATACTGTAGGGAGATTGTTGTATTGTCTGTCTGTGTCCCTTTAATGCCCTTATGTGGAGATCTCTGATATCATAATTATGACGTCATAGCACAACCGGATCTCAATATATGCCCATATATGGGCATATCGGTTGGATAGGTGGTTCTGGACAAACTAAGTCCTCATTTGCGAAATGCAAGGGTGCCTGAAAAAATCGGCATTGTTGCACGGCAACGGTTTGTGCTGTGTGTGATGTCAGACAAGGCCTGCTGATGTCAGACCAGATCAGAGTGTGATGTCACAATGACAAACCTACCTGTATAAAAGGGGCTTGTAGGGGGAAGACATTTTATTATCGATGACCAAGAGAGATACAGAGAGACATACTGAAATAGAAACACAGACAAAGCCAAAGCGAGAGACAAGAAGAGAGTCATATCATATCATTGTACACTAAGCCATGTCTCCCCGGTATGCCCTGGGCATTCTCTATGCCTTCTGCATGCTTTGTGGATTCTTTCTCCCGTCTTGTAGCGCAATCTACATTCCACTCTACATTCCACATTACATTCCACATTACAGCATTCCACGAAAGACTGTGGCCTACCACAACGAGTTGAAGATGTTCCGAGAGGATGGCGTCTGGAACTACACCACCATGCTCATGAGAGAGGATTTGGGTTTGCTGCTTCTTGGGGCCAGAGATGCCATCTATGCCCTGAACATGGACGACATCACTGACAAGAAAGCTGCAGAATATTGGCCAGTTACCGAAGATCAGCGGACGGAGTGCGCAGCGAACGGACGGGATCGTGAGGTGGAATGCCGTAACTACATTCGGACCCTACACACACGGAATGACACCGGAATGTATGTGTGCGGGACAAATGCCTTCGATCCCCAATGCCGTAACTTGGCGTATTCTGATGGAAAGTTGAGTCTGGAGAAAGAGCTGGAGGACGGTAAAGGGAAGTGTCCCTACAATCCTTTCAAAAGTTCCGCCTCCCTTATGGTTGGAAATGACCTGTATTCTGCTACAGCAGCCAACTTCCGGGACACTGAACGCAGGTTCAGCAGGTTCAACATAACTCAGTCTTCAAAGCAGAAGGTGTTGGAGACTGAGGACTTGCACTGGTGGCTCAAGGATCCCCAATTCATCTCCATGGACCAAAGTGATGGTGAAGGTGACGATGGTAAGGTCTATCTGTTCTTCAGAGAGGACGCTGTGGAATATGTCTTCGACAGCAGTATTGTGGTGTCAAGAGTGGCTCGTGTCTGCAAGGGGGATATGGGAGGAGACAAGATCTTGCAAAAGAAATGGACTTCATTCCTGAAGGCTTCCCTCGACTGCTCCGTAGAGGCCAAAAGCCTGCCCTCCCTCATCCAGGATGTGTTCCTGCTTAAACACCACAACTGGAACGAGAGTGTCTTCTATGCCGTCTTTACACCTCAGCCGAGCTCATCAAGCATGTCTGCAGTATGTGCATACAGCGTGTCTGACGTTGAAAAGGTGTTCAATGAAGGACCTTTTAAGAAGCCTGTCAGCCTGGGAACATTAGAGGAAAGGTGGGTGAGGGACTTGGATGATGTGCCTAAAAACAGACCAGGAGCCTGCACCAAGCACTCATTGCACCCTACAGACATTGTGAAATCCCAGCAGTTCATCAAGGAAAAGCCCATCATGGATGAGACTGTTCGGCCACTCACAGGGGGTCCGCTGGTGGTAAAAAAGGGTCCCTTGATGACTCGGATTGTAGTGGATAGTGTGTTGGCACTAGATGGAGAGAGATACCCAGTTATGTTCATCGGCACTGAAAACGGCTACATTCAGAAGGCTGTGAACCACGCCGGGCAGATGTTCATTATCGAAGAGATTCAGCTGTTTGAGGACTCTAGTCCCGTCAGGACTCTGCGTCTCTCTTCCAGCAAGGGCCAGCTGTACGCAGGATCAGATGTTGGTGCTGTTCAGATGCCAGTCAGTGACTGCGGTCGCTATGCGTCCTGTGTGGACTGTGTCCTGGCCAGAGACCCTTACTGTGCCTGGGACTCTACCTCTGGCCTCTGCCGCCAAGTCTCCAGCTTGTCTTCCTCCGACACTGCCATTCAGAGTCTAGAGACGGGGGACATTTCTCAGTGTCCTCACGCTTGGGGTGAGGACACAGTATTTCTGGTGGCTCTTATAGTTGCCGTGGTTAGTCTTTGCTGCTTTGCTACATGTGTGGGTATGTATGTATGGGCCGCAAGTAAATATCCCCTTATTTAATTTCCTACATTCTCTAAAAAAAAGTAAAAAAAAAAGAAAAAGTTTTGTAAAAAGAAAAGACAAAAAAAATGTAAAAAAATACACACAAAAAAGAGCACAATGCGTTGTGATGAGACGCATCGCCTATTAACACAATGCCTGCCAAGGGTTAAAAAAAAATCTATCTTAGTACTGCCCGGCTTTTTACAAAAAATTAAAATGAAAATAAAAAAAAAATTAAACATTTTTTGAAAAGAAATAAGCTCTCAGAAGATGTCCATTGCCCCCTTGCAGTTGGCAGAAAAATATAATCAACCCCAAGAAAAATCTATTTTTAGATTAACACACACAAACAATTACAGCATGTGGATGGTGGCCATTTTGGCAGCCATCTTGAAGAAGGTGTGCAGAAAGCTGATTACATGAATAACATTTTTATAATTTTTTATCAGCATCACAGGCTGCCCAAAGAGCTGTGAACACATTGCTGTCTCATATATTAGTGAACAGTGCCCCCCAGTGGCCAAAAACGGTAGAACGTACAGTAACGTGTAAGGCGGTAGATAGCTGGGCAAAATAGAACGTTTATAAACGTGTAAGGCGGCAGATGTGTTAATAGCTAAAAAAAAAAGCTAAAAAATAAAATAAAAATAAAAAATCGAAATGTCTTGTCCAAAGAAATGTTCGGAAAAAAAGCACAATGCGTCGCGATGAGATGCATCGGCTAGATTTTCAGGGGATTTGCAGAAAATGTAGATTGTAGATCAGCTATTTATGCTAGTTTCTGCAAAACAGGGAAAGAAACCGTGAAAAAAGATGCATTTGCAGGACATTTTCAGGAAAAGAACAGTTAATAGCCTACTGAACAGAGTTGAAACAGCACATCTGTAGGCCTATGTACATTTTGATCCCAATATTATTGTACTTTTACTCAAGTACATTTAGAATTCTGGACTTTTACTTTAACAGAGTATTTCTGAATTTCACTATTGATACTTTTACTTAAGTACGGTAAAACATGTGAACACTTCTTCCACCACTGTTTGTGGTTTCGAGGCCTTTGGGATGTGAGACGACAGATTCTGCACCGCCCAAAAGGTGTAACGTCTCCTTAAACTCAGGCTAATCCTCTAGCTTAACCACGTTAACCCTGGCCTCCCTATTTTGGGCATGTCATAATGGGCAAAAAAAAAAAAAAAAAAGCTGATCCACATGCATTGTAGATCAGCAATTTTAGCCGCTTATCGTATAACAATCAAAGTATTTTTCTCTGCTGTCGGGCCGAAACCTCCAAAATGTTCATTTTCAAATGAGCTCAAGTGGAAGGGCCTTTTACTACTTTTCATTGGTTCAATATTATTTTAACCAACACACAGACGTAAAGAGTGTTCAATAACACATATTTATGAAAAGAGGAGCAATTGGGTGGAGTTAGCTGGTTTGGCAGAAAGTGTGGAGTTAGGAGGTTTTGTCCCAAGCACTTTTTACTACTTTCCATTGGTTCAATGTAAAGGGTTTTCAATAGCCCTGATTTATGCCAAAAAATCTAAAACCTCAAAGATGGAGTTAAGAGGTTTTGGCCAGACAGTGACGATATATGAGCTTAACATTTGGTTAGACGCTGCTTAAATTCTACTTTTCAAGATTTGTTTTCCCTCGTCTTCTGCCTCTTGTCTTGCGTGACACCTTCCTAGAACGGCATGGCTCTCTCTCTCGCCCATTAGCTTTCCTTACGTCAACGCCTTCCCTCTCCGACACCCCCCACCCCTCTTCCCGCCGCCCCCCCGGGGGTGTCGGAGAGGGAAGGCGTTGACGTAAGGAAAGCTAATGGGCGAGAGAGAGAGCCATGCCGTTCTAGGAAGGTGTCACGCAAGACAAGAGGCAGAAGACGAGGGAAAACAAATCTTGAAAAGTAGAATTTAAGCAGCGTCTAACCCCCCCCCCCCCATCCCGGTCCCCTCCACGGCACTGTCCCTGGCCGTCACTTATCCTGCAGCGCTGCAGACGCTGTGTGTGTGTGTGCGCGAGTATGTGCGTGTGTGTGTGTGTGTGTGCGTGTGCGTGTGTGTGCGTGTGCATGCGCGCGTGCGTGTGTTTGTACAAGCAAGCGCATGCACGTACGCACAAATGTTCACATATCAGCGCCTGGGTTTCTCTGATGGCTTTATTTACTGCCAATTAGTCATCGCCTTGGACACAAGGGAACACACACACGCGCACGCACACACACACACACACACACACACACACACACACACACACACACACACACACACACACACACACACTTGCACTCGCACGTGAGCAGCAGAATGCTAGGATACACCATTAGCTAATGCTTGGCGAGCAGAACATATGGTTGTGCTGTACAGTACAGTGTGTAGCTGTGGGCAGAGCCCCATGTTGCCATGTTTGCTTGTTATAAGTGACTTTGGGCTTGTTTCTAAAGCAGGGGTTTTCAACATTTTCAGGCCAAGGACCCCTTAGTTGAGAGAGAGATGAAGCAGGGACCCCCACAACCTTTTCATAGATTCCATATAGTTTCATTGTTTGACAGCACAATCATCAGTGTATTTTGGATTCATGTCAATTTGTGTTTTCAGATATTCAACCACTTGAACTGTCAATACTACAGTTGACCTTTCACTCTGTACTTGGTCTGCTCTTTTCTCCCCTCTACAAAACCTCTTTGCCGAAAATAGCTGATCTACAAGATCACAACACCTCGCAGACATAGTTTTATGCTTTCTGTTTTGTATGTGTCTTTGGACATTACTCTAATAGACCCCAGGTGTTAAAACATGGTTCTGTCCATTTTGAATAGCTTTTATGATTACTGTGCTGTGCAATTGACATGTTATTATTGACAGGTCCCTGGCCTGAACACATTGAAGACCCCTGTTCTTAAGTGAACAAGTTGCTTACCTACTTTTATTGATTGGAGAATGTATTAGAAGCCTGGAAAACGTACAGTTTCATAACAGTAGCCTACTTGTAATCATTGGTGCAAGGTCAACTAAAAGGAGATCCTAGTGAGCTTTTCGGCTTATTTACACAGGAACGACTTTATGTATCTCATATAACACTGAAAGACCGACGGATGGAGCACAGTAGGCTACTTTGCATAGGATATCAGTAACAAGGCTTTTCATTGTTTTAACCAGTGGTTCTCAGTGGTGGTTGTACCAACGTATTGTACTGTAGCCTACTTCTCTGTACCTTTGTCTCTGCAAACTGCAATTAATCAATCAATCACTACTGCAAGTTAGAAATAATCTCACAAGTTAAACTCAGGATTTCAAATTAAAGTATTGGTATCAAAATATAATCAAAGTACCAAAAGTGCTCATTATGCAGAATGTGGCATTTGACAAGTTATCAAATGTATAAAAATCTTTTGAAAATAGCAGATCTACAAGTTCACAATCTGTAACATTGCGATGCATTGTGAGGTTGTTGATGGTTATCTTCAATACATGCAGTAAGTGCTCATAAATAGCCTAGTGCCTGGCCCTTGTTGGTTCTTTTGGGCTTGTTTTCCTAGGCCTGGTTGCATATTTCTCAGAACCTGGCAACACTACCAAAAATTATACATGGCGCTGTTTAGATGCCTCAATAAAATTATACAGTGTGCACATAAAAAAAAAAATCAAACCTCGGTTCGAAGTGAAGCGGTGAATCTTAGTATAGAATTGTCTGGAGAGCCGGTATGACAGCCGGTATAATAGGTTTTAAAAAAACATATAAAAAATCCTGCTTGCTGGTCTCTTAGTTGTTTGTCAACTGCATCCCTCTATAATTATTTCAGTTTCTGTTATCTTTGTGGCCTACTACATTTTTCAACTTCTGCTAGATTTTCAATGTATTTACTCTTGTCTGCCTTAATGCTCCTTTTTACCATTCTGTTAGCATCTGTATATTCTTATTGTGCCTTTGCTTTTGCTCTTATGCGGCTATTTGTCATTGCTGCAATAGGTGAGACCTATTGCATGTACAAGACAGATAAAACCTGAAGGCCAAATTATCATGTGAAGCTTGACCAATCCTCAAAGTATCCATTCATCTGACCGGGAGGGACACCGCACACATATTCTGGACGTACAGGACAGATAAAGCCTATTCATTCTGAACTGAAATGACCATATATGGACATGGGACACACATTTTGCTTTTTGAAAAAGCCTATTCATTCTGGACTGATAATTTGGACGTACGGGACAGGAAAAACCTGTTCATTCTGGCCTGGAGTGACCATATATGGACATGAGGTGACATACATTGAAAAACCCTGTTCATTCTGGACTGAGATCACCATATATGGTAATTAAACGGACATTCTGTTTTTGAAAAAGCCTGTTCATTCTGGACTAAAATGACCATATATGGGCGTGATACACACAAAGCCACTCATAGGAAGCGGTTTTCTCCGCTTCAAAAACTATTGATTGGAAAGCAACCTGTGATATGCATTTTTTTATATTCCTGGACTGATTAACTGACAAAGGACACAATCTTTCAGAAATAATTTATTCACAAGCATGGTCCAGCTGGCTGCCATCCTTCTGCCATGGACTCCAATGCAGTTCACACAACTTCCGTTTCCAGTTTTGGCTCCCATGAGCGTCAATGGCGCATGCCCGGCCATTTTGGCGACCATACCTTGTTAATAATATATCTTGAAAGAGGTGGAGGCTGAAAAAGCTGGCCTGAAAAACATCATTTGGTTTCCTGTGTCCTTGCATTAAAGTATCATGCTTGGCGAGCCGTCTGTAAACACGCGTCATGGCAGCTGGGTTACAATAGATAATGACTTCCTCTAAAACTGGCGAATTTCAAAACAAGATCCACTCCTAATGATTAGTCAACACTATTTTTATTTCTAAGTCTACTTACGGACTGACCTCATGCTTCCTTCTATGCATGAGTAGTCCAAGTCACTTCGTCTTTTCACCTGGCAGGGGGGAGTTTCCCCGGTTGGACGTAGCATGTGGAAGGAACACGTTATTCCAACCAGTTCCTTTCCCAGGCGCCCCGGATGCCGAGGGGGAGGCAGTATACAGACCAGGATTACTGCATGTTTTTTGGGAGGGTACCTACCTACCCTAGGGGACACAGGGAGAACATACAAACTCCACACAGAAAGGCCCTTTTGCCAATGCCACCTAGAGTATGGGCGCTTGATGACGTGGAGGAGAGAACACGCCCCCAGTGCCCACACTGCCCACTGGCGGGAATCGAACCCAGAACCTTTTAGCTGTGAGGCGACGGCACTACCGACTGCACCACTGTGTCTTTTCAACACCTTTGAAAAGAGGGCATTCAGACTTTTTAAGGATCCGCTAGGACCCGGGTTGCTTTGTTTACCCAACGACTTCATGGATTTTGTAACACTTCATCATCGTCATGGTTACCCCGTGTTTACAATCAGAGTACTTGGTAGGTTGGACTGAAGCCACGCAGAACTCCATATTTGGGCGAAACCAACGTCATATTTGATGACGAGGAGCTCAGCTGATTCCACACAGTGTGAGAGGCTTGGACATCACTGGACACTTCCTGGTTAATCAGTTTTAGGTATTTTTTTCTATAATTGTAACGAAGGCTCTCAATTGTGCTCAAGACATACGGGCAGTTGACAGTTTGCCATGGTTACTCATTGAAGTTGAATCTCCATATATGGAGATAACCTACGCATCACACTAAGTCTGACCTCACCAGCCCATATTTGGGCATGAACAACTTATGTCTCCATATATGGAGATGGCCATATATGGAGATATGATGACATCACACAGTCCTCAGCCGATGATGTGGCGTGATGTCATACAATACACAAACGAGCCCTACAGTATATAAAGGGGTAATTCTTGCCAGGAAAGCAGCATTCCTCGACTCAGACCTTATCACCAGGGTAAGCTTATAGCTTATCATCACATCCAACCATCTCCAATACTCGGCTAGTTCTCCCAGCAAGACTTCAGAGCCTTCCATACGATTCAAGGCATCTCGGTTAAGTTCTTACCGGACACCACTGCGGCGGGTCCTCACCCTAGAAACCAGTCCCTTTGGAGTAGCAATTTTACAATAATATTTCCAGTTCTTATCAGTGTGTCGAAATGGCGTTGGCCAGCATTCTCCTTTCTGAAGATCGGTTCCGGTGTCCCATCTGTCAGGATATGTTCACCGATCCAGTCTCCACTCCGTGTGGACACACCTACTGCAGAAGCTGTATCACACATTACTGGGACACCAGTGATGTGCGTCAGTGTCTACTGTGTACAGAAACCTTCGATATGAGACCACGGCTACCTGTCAATATTTGTATTTCTGAGATGGTCCAACTGTTCAGGAGTCAGAAGCTGAGAGAAGAATTTGACAGAAAGACTGAGGCTGAAATCCAGCAGATGATCCAGGACAGACGCATGAAGATTCAGGAGGTCAAACACTCCGTAGAGCTCAGCAAGAAGGATTCAGAGCAGGTCTTCACTGCTCTGATCAGCTGTATTCAGAGAATCCAGTCTGAGCTCATTGATGTGATTGAAGAGAAGAAGGAAACAGCAGAGAAACAGGCTGAAGGCTTCATTAAAGAGCTGCTACAAGAAATCACTCAGTTAGAGAAGAGAATCTCTGAGCTGAAGCAGCTCTCACACACTGAAGACCACCTCCACCTCCTCCAGAACTTCACATCCATCAACACCCCTCCACCCACCAAGGACTGGACAAAGGTCAATGTCCAACTGTCTTCATGCGTGGGGACAGCTCTGAGGACAGCTGTGGCTCAGCTGGAGAAGACTCTCAGCCAACAGATGGAGAAGAAGCTGTGTGATGTTGAGCTGAGGAGTTTCCAGCAATATGCAGTGGGTGTGACACTGGATCCTGATACAGCACATCCCCAACTCATCCTGTCTGAGGATGGAAAACAAGTGCATGATGGGAATGTACTGATCAATCTCCCAAACAACAAAGAGAGATTCTCTAAATGTCCCTGTGTCTTAGGAAAACAAAGCTTCTCCTCAGGAAGGTTTTACTATGAGGTTCAGGTTAGAGGGAAGACTGACTGGACAGTAGGAGTGGCCAGAGAGTCCTTCAACAGGAAGGGAGGAATCTATCTGAGGCCCGACTACGGTTACTGGACTATATGGCTGAGGAATGGAGATGAGTACAAGGCTCTTGTTGGTCCTGGCCCTTCTGTCCTCCTCCCTGTAAGAGAGGAGCTCCAGAAAGTGGGAGTGTTTGTGGATTATGAGGAGGGTCTGGTCTCCTTTTATGATGTGGAGGCCAGAGTTCACCTCTACTCTTTCACTGGCTGCACCTTCACTGAGAGAATCTACCCATACTTCAGTCCATGTGTCAACCGTAATGGTACCAACTCTGCTCCTCTGATCATCTCTCCTGTCAATCACACTCATTAGACGAATCATTGCTGTTTTTGCGTTGCAGGTTGACAAAAAAAATAAAATAAATCTTCAAAAGCACTCTAGAATTATAAACTGAATGTTGTGTTCACGAAACAAACTAAAATCCTGTCCTGTACTTTGTGTGGGAAAAAAAATGCAGATCTAAAAACTGGCATCGTGGAGCGGAAGGGTGAGCATATAGAACTGGTAAACCCCCAGGTGTGTGCAACTATGCCTTCTTCCCTGTGTATTTTTGGTTACTTCCTGAAAGCTGAAAGCACTGATATAAGACATATATCATCCCCTGCCCTTTTCACCATCCACCAACAAGTGGTTGAGGTTGTGGCCAGCCCGTTCTCACTCCCACTGCTTCACCCCCCTGACGCACTTCGGACTCGCTTTCGGAGTCACCCGTGCAGACGCGTTGGGACGCTTTCAGCGTCATCCAATAGACGCGGAGGGAGAGTCTTAGTGCGCATTCGCCAACACATGTTTATTGGAACATGTATCTACCGTCAGTGGGACGTGAACCACCGCCTTCAGTGCTTTTATCTTTGACAACGTGGATTCTAACACAACGTGGAGGGAACGTGTCCGACCACCTCAACTATGCCTAACTCTAGCCCAAACCCTTAACCTAACCTCAGTAAAACTATGCCTAACCATAACGTGTCGGCGCCTCCGTGCAGTGGCGCCGCCGTCGTGGATAGTGGTGTGATAGGTAACGTCGGGTGGCTGCATGGTAAACCTTACATAGCGGGTTCGAATCCCACTTCAGGAATGATTTTTTTTCCTTCTTCTTAGACCACTGGGCTTACCCAAAGCGTCCCCCACTTGAAGCAGTTGGCATACCCAAAGCGTCCCCTCTTGTGACGCAGTAGGGTCCTTGACAAGGCGTCAGGTGTCTGACTACTTGGGGGTGAGAATATGTTGTTGTGGCTAACTTCAGCTGGGTCACCACTAGGGCTGTCCTCGACGCAGGATTTATCAAGTCGATTCGAGTCGCGGGGGTTAATCCGACGCGTCGACGAATCGTTTATGTAAAAAAAAGAAAAAAAAGTGGTGCTTTAAGCTTTTAAACCACGTCAACGTAATACAATAAAACAGCAATATGTTTTAAGCCTTTAAAGTGAATTAGATCCATGAACTACCGTGCATATTGAGACATGATAGCGGTGGACACTGGACATTAATGACGATAAGATTGCGTCCAGCCGTGCGTAATTTGCCGTGCGTAATTGTGAAGCAGAGTAGAACAACGGAGGAGAGAATAATGCATCTCTTTGACAGCATGTCGTGTATTATTTCCACAAGTTGTATTTTCTCAGAGCACCGCTGCTGTATCAAAAGAGCTATGTTGCCGATCTGGTGCGAGATAATAAAAAGAAAACAGTTCGCCCGTCGCTATTCCTCAGCCTGAGTCCAACCACCACACACCCACGGCAGTGAAAGTGAAAGCGCATCGCGCTGGCTCTGCTGCTTTGGCCAGCTCTCAAGTAGAATAACAACTCGTCGCCTCGGTTCGAAGTGGAGCGGTGAATTTGAGCAGCTGTACCCTATGTGAGTGAGTGAGTGAGTGTAAACTGTGCCTGTGAGTGAGTGGTGAGTGTGCCTGGCCTGCACAAAACAGCGCCCCTCCTTTAACTAGTGTGTTGTGTGTGGCCACTCAAGGTATTGCCAGGCTACGGACGGACACGGCCAGCCAGCCACCCACCCAGCCACCCACATACCCACGGACATACCTGTCTATTGGGAGCGCTTTCACCGCTCCAATAAGAGCTCCCTGTTATATGATCAAGGCAACTTTCAAGTCACGTGAACTGATTTTATTTTTAAGTCTAGTAGTAGGAAGTATGGACTCAATAAGAATTACATGGCTCGACTCAAACAATTGGCGTCGATTCCGGGGGCTTAAAACGACGCGTCGATTTTTAGAGGACAGGCCTAGTCACCACCCACCTGACAACCATGCATACTTAATGAGCAGGTAGTTGTGGCCACATAAAAACATAATTTTAACACTTTCTGTACACCTTTATGAAGAATAATCATAATACCTGATGATTATCTTTAAAATAGTTTGTGCCAGGGACCCCCGTACCAGATTTTTGTATGCAAAATGTCTCACTTTTTTTTAAAGATATTTTATTTTTAATAGTTGTGAGCTTGTAGATCGGCTATTTTCAAATAGCCAATGTATGGCTATTTGAACCTGCAGTGTGTAGTTTTAAAGCGCTTTATGTGGCCCAGTCGCTACCTTTGGGCTTGTTTTCCTAGACCCGGTGGCTTATATCTGTCGCAAAATCTGGCAACGCTGGGCAGAGCCAGTGAGGTGTGAAGGAGGGGAGCAGGTGATGTGTTTCCTAATGGACACTTTCCTCCTTAAGACAGGAAAGTGACACTAACGTAACCTTGTCTTCACCCACTGTATTCAGTCTGCTCAGGGAGAAAGCCCATTCCTAGTTTGGGTCCCCGGGTGACTGGGATTTCTCTTCTGGGTCTCGAGCTAAAGATTTTGGGGAACCAAAATCAGGATGGGGGGAGGGCAGTTATTCAGTGCTGATTTCGTCCACTAAAACTATGACGAAAAATGTTTGTTGACTGCTTTTCTTTCACTGACGAAAACTAAATAAAAACTAAATAAAAACTAAGCTGTGATGACTTAGGGGGCGTTCACACCAGGGTTATTTGGTCCGCTTAAAAGGGACCATGGTCCTCTTTCTCCTTTGGTCCGCTGGTGTGAACGTGCAAAGGGACCATGGTCCCTTTGTTTGGTCCGGACCATGGTCCTCTTGAAAAGGCAGGACTCGGTCCCCTTCCAAACGGACCATGGTCCGGTCCTCTGCTGGTGTGAACGGAGCCGGACTTTATAGAGGACCAAACTTATGTCTGATCAGCCTACTACATTCTGCATTGTGTGTTGTTCATTGAAAAACAATATGGAAAAAATAATAAACGACTACTCGTGAAGCAATTATAACTTCGGCTACAAGAGACTACACTCATCAATCTTTGTTAACTGCAGTTGTGAAGCTGGATTAATAATTAGTTCTAAAAGCATGAATTTCTTACGGGAATCATTATTGATATGACCCGACCGCTGATATGTCTTCATGACCTGCAGTAGGCTACACGTTAATAATTGTATCAGCTCCTCTCCATGTGAGCAAGCGCTGCGGTGTCTTGTTAGCTACATGGAAACTGCGAGGTTACATGGAAACTGGTGACCCATTGTGTGCGGTAACTCCAGGGGTCGCTCTCCGAACACGGTGATCATTGTTTGTTTTGACACAAATACAGTCACAAATAAAAGTAAGGTCACCATCTTGTGTATAACACAGGAGGAGGAGGCGGCGCGGCGGGCGCGCTGCGCGCACAACCTCCATCCAAACGACCACAACACAAAATAAAGTCAAACTTGGCTTTTCTTTCGAGGCATTAGGATTTTCGGCTCTCTTTTCGCTCTCTCGCTGTTCCCTGAGGACGGGCGTGCACGAGTCAAACTCTTCACGTTGTTGCTGGGACGGCAGTATGTCCATGTCATCGGGTGCGGTGCACAAAAATAACGGATTTAAAAGCTTACAACACTGTCCGAGTGTCTGATGCACGGCTGTTATGTTTCATGGCTAAATGAGGAGAGATGTGGGTTAGCATCCCGTTACATTAATATGTTCTTTTTAAGCATGCGCCACCGCATATAAAGTTATGGCTCATACGCATATAGATTCAACATTTGGGATTATACATTATTTTATTGTTTTTATTTAGGTTATTTATTCATTTAGCTTCACATTTCCAACCTGATAAGGATAGGAAATATCATTACGGACCCGTTGCTTCACTTGCTTGTAAAGAAAGAAAGAGACAGACAGAGAGAGATTTGATGTGGAAACGGGGATGCTTATATTATGTTCTCGCGTTCTTGCGCTATTTATTGTTAAATGAATCAAGGAGAAGGCTTTATACAGGCTATGTTTTGAGAGAGAGAGAGAGATAGAGAGATTCCTCCACCCATCCATCGCTAATTACTGCCTGAAATGCGGGTTTCGCTTCTTTTAAAAAAAGAGATATAGGAAGCGGCTGTGATTAATAACACAAAATTAATTGGAATAGGCAGTGGGTGAAGTAATTTTCCATAGGAATTAGCCCAATTCACGGCCCGCCCACTAAGCATCCCACGGGTGCTGAAGTCACATTTTGAAGGGGTAAATCCTACCATAGCCTATGGAGTTGGCACAGAAATCGCAAATTTAATGCAATTTCCGAATAGTAAAGTATAAAATACGGCTAGCATGATCAAGAACACAAGATACTAAACGGCACAAAGCACTATAATTTACTTTACTGTTAGAAATAATGATTTGTTGGCTTTAAGTCCAGTATAGTTTCCCCTTCGAATTGAAGTCAGCACCCGGGGAAAACTGAGAAACGGAAGTAGGTGGGCGGGCCGTGAATAAGGCGCATAGCCTATTCTGTCAATAGATCAACAGCCGCCTGTATGACCACGTGTCAGTTGTTTACATATTTGGTTCTTTTAACAAAAGTCCCGTGTGAACGCTAACCGGACCAAATTCAAAATGCAACAATGTAAACATTTGGTCCCTGATCCGGACCTTTTAAGCGGACTTTGGGTGAGAACGTGCCCTAAGACTAAGACTAAATATATTGACAATTTTGTCAACAAAATAAAAACTAGACTAAAACATTAGGGAGGGACTAGTGGAGAAGAGAGTCATTTTATGTTTGGTTGCTCTCAGGTGTTGCGTGCTGAAAATAGCAGATCTACAAGCTCACAACGCGTCGCACGACACATATTTTCTGCACACAACCAAGTGTAAAATCAGTCATTACCATGCCATCAAGGCCTGCCAAAATACATTTCAATTGACTAAATCAACTGTAGATTTAGTTGCCTAAATTCTTATGATATTTAGTCGACTAAAATTAGACTAAAACTAATACTTTTCAGGTGACTAAATTATGACTAAAACTAAATTACATTTTAGTCAAAAGACTATGACTAAAACTAAATCAAAATTTGCTGTCAAAAACCACACTGCAGTTATTATAGCACTCAAAGACTGCACCCTTCAGCAGAACAGAACATGATAAACATCTCTATATGTCAGCACTCAAAACAAGTATTATAGGGTACACATTATAGTGTATTATTATTTTATGCTTTAACTATTGAAAAATAGCAGATATACAAGCTCACAGCGCGGCACCGAGTGCTGCGCTGCAAGCTTGTAGATCTGCTATTTTTGAAAAATCGTGAAAAGTGTCTTTTGAATCCTTCTATGGTTTTTTGAAAAACCTATGTTCCTATGTCAGCAATCTGGCCAGCCATCGTCAAAGAAAAGGTCCTTTTCACTTAACTGGAGCTCAGTTAGTCTGTTCTTGAGAGGCTACGTTGTCAGTGGTTCTCAAACCTTTTCATGTGAAGGACCCCCAAAATGATATGTATTTGTCCACGGACCCCCATCTCAAAATATTTAGTTCCAGGGACCACCCAGAAGCAAAATTTGAGTTACAAACGTTCACTTTAAAAATACATATATTCAAAGATGCGCACACATTTTCACGACTTTCACGAGCTTGTATATTTGCTATTTTTCACTAGTTAAAGCATTCAATAATTCTAGGCCTGAATGGGTTTTAACAGTGCTGTCTGAAAAACCGTCAGTGAATGTTGAAAAACAGGCCATTTTCTTTAGAGAGATTTGCCGTGACTCGGGACTCCCAGCCTGAAAACCGGGACAATCCTGTGCCAGACTGGGACACGCCTGCGGTCACCGCACCGCTCGCCAAGTCTGAAACTCTTACTCAACAAAATCTTATTTGGTCATTTTGAGGATTAGCCCACTGCACAAAGAATGTTCACAGAATGTACCAGCCCGGGTCGGTAGACAAGAATGGCTTAAAAGTCACTCGCCAAGCGAAAGAACCCAGGGGCTAGCGCAACATAAAATGGTTATTTATTTTAGAATCAAAGAGAGGAGAGACTGTTGTTATTGTAAAGACTGTGGTTGGTCCATATGTGCTTTGATGGCCCGGGCCGTCCTTGGAAGATGTGTGTTGTTATTATAGCCCGGTCCAGAGACCCCCCCCCCCCCCCCCCCGCATGGGTTAAAGCAGTGTTTCTCAAACTTGTACATTTCAAGGTCTCCCCTTAACTTTGACAGTGAACAAATGGTTCCATTTTTACACTGTCAAAGTTACAGACTTGCACGAGTCAATTTAGACCCCCCTAAAGGAACCAACAGAGTCCCTGGAATCCACTTTGAGAACCACTGGGTTAAAAGTTTAAAACACATTAAAACAGGGAAAGCATCTGTGTCGTTTTGGATTTTAAAGGAGTAGTTCACCCTCAAAATGACTTTTTTTTCTATTGATTACTCAACCCATGGAGACTTGAGTTCAATTTTATTTTTTTATTTTTTACCAGTAAGACTCCCTAATCGGGTGATAAGCGACCGTCAGGTAAAAAAGCAACCTCATGGTGGCGCTAGGAGAGGGGCATGTGAGAAATCGGGGGCGGAGGTTGTGGTTTGCCAGCCAAGGAGCGTGTATGCAAAGTTTGGCATGGATCGGGGCAACTGTGGCAGAGATAAGAATAGGGCCAAAAGTGTGACGTGACGGACAGACAGAGGGACTGACGGAGCTGGTGGAGGTAACTTGCGACCTGACGGTCTTTTTAAACTCAAGTCTCCATGGAGTGAGTAATCGATAGGGGAAAAAAACATTTTAGGGGTGAACTACTCCTTTAAGCATAGGCTATTCAAAAACAGCAGATCTACAAGCTCACAGGCTCGGTCATCGGCCAAATCTTTGGCACGAAAACGTTTGAGAACTTCTGATTTCGATTTCTTCATGGGTTAATGCTGCCTGTGTCTTATCAGGGTCTGATCGCTATGTCTGCTGGACACACAGCCAACACACACACACACACACACACACACACACACACACACACACACACACACACACACACGCACACACGTGCGTATGCATAATATCCTGTGGTCACATGGGTCCTGCACTGCTCTTTTCTCTTGTTTATTGTCTTAGAGACAGTGCTGGTGACTAGCATGAGCAAGGAGGTTTTCTTCTCTCTCTCATATGCTGTTATAAATGCTGCCCACTGCTGCCCCCTGTTGACCATGACTAGTATGGTCTTCTCCAATTCATTCATTCATTTTTTTTTTGTGGCAGATTGGATCAGTCAAATGTGTTCAGCGTTGCCATGTTTTCTGCTTATTATAAGCAACTTTGTTTTTTGTAAAGACCCAACATGTTTTTTCTAACTTGTAGATCTGCTATTTTCAAATAGCCAATACATAATAGGTTTAACATGCTCATGTCTTGTTTTCATCGACCTGGTTGCTTATTTCTCTCGCAAACTCTGGCTTTAGGTTCACTCCAACCAAAACATTTAGTTACAACTAAAAATCAAACTGGCAATGTCAGAGCCACTTGTAATACATTTTTGCCATTCATTTTATTTGTCACTCACAACTTGTAAGCTTGTAGATCAGCTATTTTTGGCAAAGAGGTTTGGTGTAGAGGGAAAATAAGAGCAGAGTATTTGATGGTTCAAGTGCTTAAATGTCTGAAAATACACATTACTCCAACATGATGACAGTGCTGTCAAACAAGTCTAAGGTGTCTCAGAAATCTATGAACATTTTTAATCTGCAACACAATGTTATACAATGTAGTACTGTGGGGGTCCCTGCTTCAACTCTCTCTCAGCTAAGGGGTCCTTGGCCTATCACAAAACTTTGGCGGACCCCCGGTAGCATAGGCGATTCTAGCCCCTTCTAGCAGGGGGTGCAAGACTGGTTTAATCATGAAAATGTTTGGATTTTGTACGGTTTATCCCGTTGTTTTAACAGGTTTCTAAGGTTTCTTTTTTACCTAATTGTAACACAATATAAACTGTGCTTTTCTAGACACCATGAGCATGTGTCTATATGATTATATATATATTTACTTATTTTTGTAACAACTTGTGTGTAAAATACATTTAAGAGAGAGGCTTTAGGAGCAGTTCACCACCAAATTCGCCACCAGAGCTAAATAACAGACACTTTTTTGCTCCGTGGAAATTCGTTGCTTGTGGTAGCTTGCAATGACTTTATGAGGTTGTTCACCACCCCCGGCCAGAGGTGCAAGTGCACCCATAGACACCCCTTAAAATCGCCTATGCCCGGTAGTAACTCTGGGGACCCCCTGTTGAAGACCCCTGTTTGATAGCATGCATGTGTTTTCCTCTCTCTCTCTCTGTCAGGTGGATAATGCCAAGGTGCTGCACTACGTGGGAGCAGGCGTTGCCTTCCCCACCAGCATGCTGTTTGTGTGCCTGCAGTCGGCGCTGACCTACCGGCTGGCCAAGACCCAGGGGGAGTACAGCGTGGCCCACCTCCGCCTGGCCATGAGCCTGCTGGCCTTCACCGCCCTGGTGCTCAGTATCCTCTTCCTCCTCTCTGAGGCTCCGTGTTCACCAAGACCACTCACTGACTAGGGCTGTCACCATTATGACATTTTACATGACGATGAATTGTCACTCAAATGATTGCGATTAACAATTTAACCCTGCAAGACCTGAATTAATTTCTACTTGCAAAAAAAATGTTTTTTGAAAAAAAGAAAAAAAAATCATAATCATAAATCATGCTCTAATTTACATTTGGGGGATATCTTTCACAATAATAACATATGTACATGTTCTAGACAAATTACAGGCATTTTACATATGTTTTTGTGAGGAATAGCTTCAGTGAAAAAGTGAGATACAGTAGATGTTGTTCCTCCAGACTCTGGACTCCAGTTGTGTGAATGTCAGCCCAAAATAATTTGGGCTGAACACTCCACCTTGGAGGGTCCCCACCAACAGGTTGAGAACCACTGTTTTAGGCGAAGCAACTTGGTCCTTCACAAAAAAAAGTAAAGTAAATGCTTTCCACATTTCCAGTGTTGTTGTTGTTGTCCCTTAACCCCCCCGGCCCTCCAGGCGGCGTGTTCTTCGTCCAGGAGAGCTTCGTCCTGCAGCACGCCTCGGCCATCTTCGAGTGGGTGTTCTGCGTCACCGTCATGCTCTTCTACGGCACCTTCTCCTTCGAGTTCGCCACCGTCACCGGAGACACCGTGATGGTGCTGGCCAGAGGGGGCGCCCTCGGGCCCGCCGGCAGAGAACACAAGATGGAGGCGTTGGGAGGAGGAGGGTCCGGACCTCCACACAACCCCCACCCACACCCCCACCCACCTGAAAACATGTCCATGCTGTAGCTTCGTACTCCCCGTCGAACGTGGGAGGGCGGGAACGAGTTTTATTTCTTCAACAATTCTGGCCACACCCGTCTTGAGGAATCGACTTAAACTATGCCAGTGCGGAGGCCTGACCGGGGCTGAGTGGACTGTACCATCTCAGCTCCGTCTCTGGGGTGTGTTGACGGGCTACAAGGAGGGGGACATCTTGGTTTGCATCGTATGGATATCTGAGGGCTTGTGTCTGCGAAGACCCTGCTTTGCACTTTTGCACGGCACGCCAAGAGAGGAGTTCGCCATTTCTGTCCCCCTCGAAACCCCCCCTGCCCCCCTTTGTATCTCCCCTGTCCAATGGAGGAACACCAATCGGATAAAGGTAAAAGCCAGATGCTCTGACCCTCCCAGAGACCCCCGGGAAGCGGTCTCTATGGTTGATGTCTGTGCCATCATGTCTGCTAACATGGCACACGCTGCTGGACAGCCCGCGTGCAGAGAGCACTCGCTAGACCCTGTTAGAATAGTGAGACCCACAGTGCAGCACAGACCACACGTTCAGGGGTGTCGCACCAAATTCTGGGCCCTGGGTACAAGGATTCACTGAGGGCCCCCCATGAATCTTCTTCATAGGGGGAGGGGGTTTAACCCATTTAGACTGGGAACGCAAGTTTTTTTTTGAAAAAACCTATGTTTCTATGTCAGTGGTGCTCAAACTATTTAGTTCCAGGGACCCCTCCAGAAGCAAAATTTGAGTTACAAATCTTTGCTTCAAAAATACATACATTCAAAGATTTGCACACATTTTCACGGCTTTTCAAAAATAGCAGATCTACAAGCTCACTGCGCGGCCATGCTGTGAGCTTGTAGATCTGCTATTTATCAATAGCTAAAGTATAAAATAATTAAGGCCCCTCCACCTTGGGCCCTATTAGTAACTAGGACCCACTGTTCCCCCCCCTTGTGACGCCCCTGCACACGTTGTTTGTCTGTGTTCGAATGGGAGCAAAGACAGCCAGACGCCACGACTGGGGGCTTGTCTGGTCCTTCTGAGAGAACGAACGAAAGAATGAGGTAAAAGACACAAGCGGCGGTGTCACTCGATGAAAATCACTATTACCGCTTATCATCAAGTGGCACCACCGTCCGACGAAGATGTAGTTGGACTCAAGAGAGACAGGAGGTCAAATCAGTCCGTTCGGGACGTCGACAAATATTTGACTGGCTGCTCCGGCTTCAAATGGGACAGAGGTCAGTATCCTTGCAGTCATGTTTTCAGTTTGAACATGCGTCACTGCGGTTGAGCATCGACTTACGTTTCCCTCCACAAAAAAATAGAAACTCTACTATTACAGAACACCTTTTTTCTCCCACTTTGGACGCTCATGGGCGAGACGCTACACACCTCTTTGAATAATGGAGAAATTGTGCCTTACCAAATCCAACCTCTTTAACAGCTGAAAATGCTATTTGTTTGGAAACAATGTTGGCTTCCCCCCCCTGACGGACAGAACTCCCAACACACACGAATGCTGCAGTTGCGCTGCATACATTATTCCTCTTAGAGCAGGGGTTTTCAACAGGGGGTCCGGGACCCCTAGGGGGTCCTCAGAGTTACTACAGGGGGTCCTCCAAATCTTCCAATCCTTTTTATATTAACAACTTGAACCCTAGTGTCCATATTCTGAGAGCTGTGGCCAAAAATAGCAGATCTACAAGCTCACAACGCCTCGCGCTGCGAGGCGTTGTGAGCTTGTAGATCGGCTATTTTCGGCAAAGAGATTCGTGTAGAGGGGAAAAAGAGCAGACTAAGTAAAAGGTCAAGTTTATTAAGTATTGACGGCTCAAGTGGTTAAATATCCGAAAACACAAATTGACATGAATCCAAAACACACTGATGATTGTGCTGTCAAACGATGAAACTATATGGAATCTATGAAATGGTCGTGGGGGTCCCTGCTTCATCTCTCTCTCGACTAAGGGGTCCTTGGCCTGAAAACGTTGAAGACCCCAGGTACGGAGGATGGTTGACATTTACCGTACAGACAGAGTCCAAACCAGCATACCAGCTAATTGAAGCCAGAGCTCTGGGCTAATTGACTTAAATAACAGGAAACCATAAGTGTTTTAAAGGTCGGTAGACAAAGGCCTCCCGTGTCTATTTTAATCCCAGCGGGGGGATATAGTCCGGGCGTTTCGGGCAGTATTTTGATGGAATCGTGCACTTTACGATAAAAGCATGACATTTGGCACACAGTTAGAACATGCCATATGGAACATTTTTGGCTATAGGGACATCGCAGATTTGTCTTGGGAAACTTGTGGGAGCCAATCACAGTCGGCGTCTCATAGAGACGTGTGACGGGTCAAACTAGGGGGTATTTTGTGATTCTGAATCCAATGCAAGCATATTTTGTTTTGCTCGAAAAACATTCTTTGGGCTAAAAACGGCCCCCAAAAAACTATGGTTTAGTGATGAGTCATCACCTTTCACAGTTTTGTGGGGGCCGTTTTTCGGAAAGGAATGTTTTTCTTGCAAAACAAATGCAAGTGCACGATTTTTGCCCGAAACGCTGATGCAGTGGTTCTCAACCTCTTCAATCAAAGGGGGCTTGAGCCCCTGCCCTTCCTCTCCAGACCATGAATGTAGTTTTTACGAGTTATTTTACTTTCTCTGCCATCAATGAAGGCAGCATTCAAGAGAACTGCCTTGTCCAAACTCTCCTGAACTTGAATGCAGCATCTTATGTTGAAAGAATTGCCCTCTCTGTGTAGAAATCCATGTCGTTATGCCACATTTCCAGTATTGACTTGATTATGCTTAGTTCAGTGTGGTGTCACCAAAAATAGCTATTTCAGCCCCTGCCTCTCTAACATTCTCTGCACGTCCCTGCTGCCCCCCCCCCCCCCCCCCCCCAACCCTGACAAGCACTTGGAATGTATGCATTACATTTTGTTTGACTCGTTTACACCGATAAATATTGTGGAAAATAACAGATCTACAAGCTCACAACGCCTTGCAACATTTCTTTTGCCCTTTTCTTATATTAATTGAAAATTAATTTGACTTTTGATACTGTAATAGTCTTTTTGTTTGATTTCTTTTGAGTCATTAAAAAGGTCTTAAGTCCTTAAATTGTCACTTAACAGTCATCTGCATGGGACCCCCTCAAAAATCATGTGTGGACCCTCCTGGGGGGCCCCCGACCCACAGGTTGAGAACCACTGCACTGATGCATAGTCGATCGGTTAGGATTCACTCTCCTGTCTGCAAGTGAAAGTTACAGAATGTGCCAAATATGTGGAATTGGTGCTAAAATACCTTGAACCTTTTTCTGTATTTAGGCCTAGAATTATTGAATGCTTTAACCAGTGAAAAATAGCAGATATACAAGCTCACTGCGCGGCACCGAGTGCCGCGCTGCGAGCTTGTAGATCTGCTATTTTTGAAAAAGTCGTGAAAATGTGTGCAAATCTTTGAATATATGTATTTTCAAAGCGAACGTTTGTAACTCAAAATTTTGCTTCTGGGTGGTCCCTGGAACTAGATATTTTGAAATGGGGGTCCGTGGCCAAATAAATATAATTTTGGGGGTCCTTCACATGAAAAGGTTTGAGAACCACTGACACAGTAGTCTCTCAAGAACAGACTTAACTAAGCTCCAGTTAAGTGAAAAGGACATTTTCTTTGATGATGGCTGGCCAGATTGCTGACTGCGTCTCAAGTCCTTAAATTAGATCCTATTTCCTACACTTCTTTCCTATTTCCTTGTATGTTCCCACCCACTGACAGTGGGAGATAGGAAATAGGAACTAGGAAATAGGATTTTTTTAAGGACTTGAGACGCAGCTAATTGAAACATAGGTTATAGAATCGGGTCAAAATTCACATTTTCACGATTTTTCAAAAATAGCAGATCTACAAGCTCGCAGCGCGGCACTCGGTGCCGCGCTGTGAGCTTGTATATCTGCTATTTTTCAATAGTTAAAGCATAAAATATTGCGTCATAATGTGTTCAGGCCTAAATGGGTTAGCACGAGTAGGGATTTGATAACTGAAAGCAATAGCAGGGCGCCGTACTTAGAAGTAGTAATCTAAGAAAAAAGAACGTAGGTAGATCAAGCACCTATTCAGTAAAAAAAAAAAAAACGTTATATAAAACCTAAAAAATGCTATCTAACTTTCATGGATGGTCATTGAGGCTGGGCAAGTGCTAGGGTAAGTGCTATGGGCTTAGGTGGAGTCTGAAGAGGTGGAGTCTTCAGACCATGGTGGAAGCTAGCGAGTGAGTCTGTTGTTCTAAGTGTTCTAAGCTGTACGTGTATGGAGGGTATGCGCATGCATAAGATGAGTGGCAAATCGAGTGGCAAAGTGAGTTTAATGTCGTTTAATGCAATCAGATAGGACTTTTCTGTTTGGATGTATGGGCTGTCAAGGCCAGAAAGTAGTTTTGTTGCTACTCAGTAGCAGTGTTAATTTTGACTTGGACTAAAAGACTACAAGATTTTGATATTTTGTCGACTAGACTGAACTAAAAACAATTCAGAAGACTAAGACTGAGACTAAATGTGTGTTATTCAAAAGACTAAAGCCCTTTGCACACAGGACAGTTGCGTTTTTTTCGTTTGCGGCATGAATAAAACGCTTTGGATTTGGTGTGCAAGGCTGTGCGGAATCGGCGCTGCGGATCCAAAAAGGAGTCATAAAAGGAGTGATTAGTTTTTTACCGCATGCGACAAGACGCACGAATCGAACTGGGTTCGATCGAGAAAAAAACGCACGGCGGCAGCCACTCGTCGCACGGCTAATTCGGAGCCGGTGTGCATGAGGTCATAGAGAATCATTGTTTTCTTTTCAAAAAATGAAATTGTCCGTTTTATCCGTGCGGTTAAACGCGCCTGTGTGCAAAGGGCTTTAGACTAAGACTAAATTTAAGTCTAAGACCAATGGCTGTAAAAAATTAACACTTATATGCGACTGTGCAATGGAATTAAAGCCAAATTCATATGTTATCTTTAGATTTTGCACAGAGAGTAGCAGACAGTGTCAGAGGTGATTGATACTGTTACTTTATTTGCAGAGCAGAGATTTTGTACTTGGCCAAAAGACTAAGACTAAAAGACTAAGACTAGACTAAAAAATATTTGTACATTTGGTGGACTAAACTAGACTAGACTAAAACTATTTCAGAAGACTAAAACATGACTAAAACTTAATGGCGTATTATTCAAAAGACTAAGACAGGGTTCCCCAATTAGTTTTCCCCAAGGGCCGAATTATGTCTAGGGTATCAAGCCGAGGGCCACAACATTGCAGGGGGCGACGGTGGCGTTCCCACTACTCCAGCGACAGTTTACGTCGTTGTGAAAATCTTGTATGTCCAAAACCGTTCGTTTAGAAATTTATCATTTTAAAAATGATTTAAACTAGTGAAAACAGCCGATCTACAAGCACACAACGCCTCGCACCGCGAGGCGTTGTGTGCTTGTAGATCTGCTGTTTTCACTACTTTTGTGCGACGGCCTTGTATGATTTGCGAAAGAACGTACAAATTTGGAGATACGAGATTTCCACCCGACAACGACGATATACTAGTGTTGTTGCTGCTCTCATACCACCATTATTACTGGGGTTGGTGTGGGCCAGACAGCGGCCCCCCGCGGGCCGCGGGCCTCCTATTGGGGAACCCTGGACTAAGACTAAATCAAAACTTGCTGAAAGAATTAACACTGCTCAGTAGGCGTTCCCGCATAACTTGCCGGTATGATGATGATGTCACGCGCATACCCAGTCTATATTATACAACACTAAAGCAGTTAATCCCATCATGCTTTGTGTCATTTATAAAGCAGGCCCAGTTAACCTTGATCCTGGATCAAAGACTGACCATGAAAGAGGCCTCATTATTGGGACACAGATGGCAGGTGACACCCTCAACGGGCTAGTTTCTCTGCATTTCAGTCTGTGTTCTCAAGTGTATGTGTGGCGTACAACCAAGAGAATGAGACAGGACTGAATTGTTTGGCCCCTACAGGGAGGGGTCTAGTGCAGGGTTCTTCAACAGGGGGTCCGGGACCCCTAGGGGGTCCCCAGAGTTACTACACAGGGTCCTCCAAATCTTTGATAGAAACTTCTTTTTTTCTCTTTTTTTATATTAACCACTTGAACCCTTGCATCCATATTCCGAGAACTTTAGCCAAAAATAGCAGATCTACAAACTCACAACGCCTTGTGAGCGTGTATGTCTGCTATTTTTGGCAAAGAGCTTTGGTGTAGAGGGGAAAAAGAGCAGACTAAGTACAGAGTGAAAGGTCAAGTTTATTAAGTATTGACGGTTGAAGTGGTTAAATATCTGAAAACACAAATTGACATGAATCCAAAACACACTGATGATTGTGCTGTCAAACGATGAAACAATATGGAATCTATGAGAATGTTGTGGGGCTCCCTGCTTCATCTCTCTCTCAACTAAGGGGTCCTTGGCCTGAAAACGTTGAAGATCCCTGGTCTAGTGCGTGGATCTGTTTAGCTGTGGGTGGCATTTTTCCTAGCGTGATTTATGTATGTTTTCCCTGTTGGAGTTGAAAGACCACTACAAATCAGTGCCAAGTTATCCTGAGCGTTCACACAGTGCACACTTATGGGAGATTTTGATGACCATCGTCAAAACACCAAATGAGGGGATGTGTTTTGTTAGAATGTGTGTTCCATCCCTCTGGGAGGAGAGTTCCAGAGACTTGTAGAATCTATGCCAAGGTGTATTGAAGCTGTTCTGGTGGCCATATTAAGACACTTTATCTTGTTTTTTCTGTTTAAATTGTTACCTGATGTACATTAGTGCCAGTTATAAAGCCTACGTCGTCATTATTCACATCTACAGTACACACATTTACGTTTTAAATCTAAGTCTCCAAACATATCGTCGTTGTCAAGCGGAAACCTTGTATCCAAAACTGTTTGTTTTGTATTTATCATTTTTAAAATGATTTGAAAACAGCTGATTGTGTGCTTGTAGATCAGCTGTTTTCACTACTTTTGTGAGGCGGCCTTGTATAATGAAGCAGAGCTTTACTTTGCGAAAAAAATTACAAATTTGAAACTTGGAGATACGAGGTTTCTGCCCGACAGTGACAATATAATAATAACATAATAATGCTTACAGTGACGTGAAGCTTCACCAGGCTATCCAAATCTTTGGTGTGCTCATCATCATCATCATCGTAGTCACTGTAGAATAGTACCAAACTGGTCCGTTTGAGACTTAAGAGAAAAAAGTGCCAAAGTTTGTGAACTCGGAGAGTCCCAGCACGTGCTGAGAAGAACCAAGTCAGAGTTTACAAGAGCATCAGGTTTGTTGGCACGCTGTACTGCCACTACACACAAACTGCCTCAGATTAGATCAGATGGTTATTGATGCAAACATGTGACTGACAGTTGTTTGACTCGTTTTCATCCTTGTCTTCAGGGACATGCTGGGCCCCTGATTCAGCCCGGGAAAAAGAGTTGTAGAGGCCCTCATTGCGCGCTATGGAGAGATATCTCTCTCTATAGCGCTGCTGCTACTCAAATATTTGCCATTTCAGATCATGACAAGTGACAAGCCAGTGGGCCAATTACATGAGTTATATTTCGTCATTGTCGGGTGGAAACCTTGCATGTCCAAAACCATTTTAAAAATGATTTAAACTAGTGAAAACAGCCGATCTACAAGCACACAACGCCTCGCACCGCGAGGCGTTGTGTGCTTGTAGATCTGTTGTTTTCACTACTTTTGTGCGACAGCCTTGTCTGATGAAGCAGGGCTTTACTTTGCGAAAAAAAATTACAAATTTAGGTTTCTGCCCTACAGTGACGATTTACTTTGTTGGCCGCCCAGCCCCCAAAATGGAACGAAGGCCGACATTTAATTTTTAATAAAATGTCTGGAACGGCCGGGAATGAACCGGCCGTTCGGGTTCGCTTTTCCCAATGGCCAGCACGTCCCTGCTTGTCTTGGCTGCCAGGTGTCTGCTCACACTGAACACTTTACAGTCAGATGTGATGTGTGGGTCGTATGACCTTGAGCGCCTTATGAACATGCTCAAAACCAAGCTGAATTCCCAGAGGTCGTTTTAGCTCAAAACCTATAGGGATGGAGGAGTCTGAATTGGAAACATTGGTCACTTACTCCCCCCTACTGGTCACATTGCTATTGCATTGTATTTTTTACCACCATTGTAGGTCTTGTTTTTGTACTTGGAGAGTTTTTGCTGATTGACCAACAGCTCATGGTACCAAACATGCATCAATATATATGATTATATATGATTTCGATTATACAAAATGCAAAACACAAATGTCATGATTTTTGGATTTCACTTGAAATGAGGACAACAGACTGCACATGGTCAGTCAGTCTGTCTGCAAGATCGTTCTGCACCTCATTTTGCCAAAAAATGTCAAGTGACTAGAACATCAGATTTGACAGGTTTGCAAAAGTGGCAAAAATGATGAAGCTCAGAACCTCCTATCTGCATTGCCTTGTTGATTGCTAATGATTGGTGTCAGGTGGTGAAACCTTTGATAAAAAATGTTAATGGTAATACTTGTAACAGACCTGTCTTGATCTCAAGTGCTGTAAAAAGTGTTATTTAACAAAAGAAATAGCCTAACTATTTCTAGGTAAAAACCTCCTATCTGCATGTTGTTGACTGCACATATGAGGTTTTTACCTAGAAATAGTAGAAATAGTAGAAATAGTATAGGACGTTTTGGTATTGAACACACATTTTCTTTTTCATTTTCCCAACAAAGTGATTTTTTCAGATTGGAGGTTTTGCGTTTTGGCCATCGATATGTAACTTATATAATTAATATGATTGCTATTTGCTATGGATCAGATGAATCATATTGACATTTCAACTTCCATATCCTGAACTGATACATTCCACTTCACCTTTTCCCTTCAACTTTCGTCCTTTTCTGTTTACTGATTGACCTTTGACCTTTGCACTCAGGAAAACACATTACGTCACCAGCTGCAATCAGTGAATCAAAGCTAAATCAACAGCGGATTCTGTCTACTTTTTCTTCTTAGTTTTTTTATGTTTTTATTTTCATAGTTTTATTGAACCATTCTCTAGTTCTTTGGGGGTCTGTCTTATGTATATTTTTGCATATTACCGGTCGGGAATGTTTATTTTATCCTTGTATATCCTTGTATTGATTTTACACGTCAAAAAGTCCTTGTTTGTGAAATGTGTGATTGTCATTCGGCCATTGGTCCCATCATGGGTGCTGTGGTCCTCAATGTGGGGTCCCGCCGTGAGGACCCCCAGCTGTCAGTGAGGGGATTCCAGGGGGGTCCCCGGTTAAATTATTGATATACCGGTAGTTAGAAACCAAATGGACCCATTCAGGTCTGTAACTCTGAGAGTGTGGTTACAGTATGTACTCTCTCAAGAGTTATGGGGGCCAGCTGTCATTGAGGGGATTCCAGGTGGTCCCCAGCTCAATTATTGATAGTTAGAAACCATATGGAACCAAACAGACCATCACAGAGTAATGGGGGTCCTTGAAGTAAAACAAAAAAAGTGCTGTGGTAAATCAGGGCTGGCTCTACAAAGCTTGACAATGCTACGTTAGTTCAGTGGTTCTCAACCTGTGGGTCGGGACCCCCAGCGGGGTCCCCACATTATTTTGGGGGGGGTCCCCAGATGATTAGCTTAATGTGAAACGTTGTTTTCTCACTCAACGGTAAACGAACCAACATAACATTGAAGTGTATACAGGGTATCTGCACATTTCTGAAGTGACAATTTAAGGACTTTTTAATACCTCTAAAATGACAAATCAAACGTCAGCCAAATTGTCAAATATTAGAGGCAGACACTGTGAAAATAGCAGATGTGCTATTTTCACAATAGAACCATGTTATACAAAAATGTAATGCCTCAACTCTTAGTGCTCGTCAGGGTGGGGCGGTTCCCAGTTAAAATATGATTATTTTGGGGCTTGCGGCCTGAAAAGGTTGAGAACCACTGCCTCAGTTGTTGGTAGGTTATGCTGCTCACACCAGCATGTTTAGATATCTGCAAGGAAAGCCAGTCGACTTGTGCTATCCATTCATGGTTGGTGAGACCACCTCAAAAGCAAATTGTGTCAATCTCTTGGCTGAAAACTCGAACATTTCCCTATGTGCCTTATTATCATTGTTGTTTTTTATCTAAAGGAAACCAAAGAGGTTTGGGCTGTACGTTCTGTTTTTGATGAAAGGAAAAAAATGATTGTTTATTTGCCTTAAATGTTTTAAAAAAATAAAACAATGTAAAGATTGCAAACCTTTGAAATCATGTTTTCACCACTCTTCGTAATTGTTATCTCTTGAGCAATACCTATACGGGGACTGCCCATAAGTCCGAAGGTTCATTAGTCCGAAGGTTCATTAGTCCGAATTTAGTTAGGGTTACTAAGGTTAGGGTTAGGGTAAGAGTTAGGCATAGTATTCTTAACAAATTCGGACTAATGAACCTTCGGACTAATGAACCTTCGGACCAATGCCATGAAGCACGCTGCCAAGAACCGAGTTGGTTCCGAACCGTAAAGTTTGGTTTGGAACGGGAACCACAAAATCCTTGGTTCAATCTGGTGGAAATGCAAGCCGGTTCGCGGTCGGTTCGCCAGAACGAACCAAGGTTCCAATAAAGTTGGGTGCCATGGCATTGGTCCCAAAGGTTCATTAGTCCGAAGGTTCATTAGTCCGAATTTGTTAAGAATGCTATGCCTAACTCTAACCCTAACCCTAACCTCAGTAACCCTAACTAAATTCGGACTAATGAACCTTCGGACTAATGAACCTTCGGACTTATGGGCAGTCCCCTAAAGTTGAACGGCACTGATTCTTGAACCAAGGTTCTTTTGGTGGAAAAGGCCCCAAAGACCGGCAAAGAACCCGTTCCGGCTTGCGTTTCCACCAGATTGAACCATGATTGAACCAGAGGAACCAAGGATTTTGTGGTTCCCGTTCGGAACCAACTTTTACGGTTCGGAACCAACTCTGGTTCTCGGTGGAAAAGCTCACCTCTGATTCATCCCATAATAATAATCTTTATTGTCCCCGAAGGGAAATTTGTCTTCACAGTCTGTTCAAACAAGAAACAACACAAACATATCACATAGACAAATCATCAGTCATCATCATAGGCGGAAGAAAGAACCTGAACCAGTTCTTTGCTGGTGGAAAAGGCCCCACAGTGTATACTTTATCTTACAGTAGCCTATCTGCGTTACATTCAGGATCAATCATCGATACTAAATGACCCAAACGCTTCGTTATCTTTAAAATATTTTATTGTCAATAATTATTTACATTTTCTAGTTTCGTTACCAACTTCACAATGAATAAAGTTGACAAGAAAATAACAGATCAGCACAAGAGCTGAAATGACTTAAAGGAATAACCTCTCATAGAATACACGCTGGGCAGATCGAGATCAAATACAAGTATTATTCTCCACTGTGTCAGGGAATAAACCTATAGTAATAATCCACTAGCGAAAGATTTTAGGATTGATTTGTTTCCGAACACATCTTAAACATCACATAATTTTGTTTTTGGCTAAAGTACTTCAAAATGTCTGCTCTACAGTGTAAACAAACTAACACATTTTCAGAGAGAGAGAGAATTTGACACTATGCTACATTAAAGAAACTTAAATTAATGTCAACCCTACGGAAAGAGGAAGTCTACATGCAGCAGCACATAATGTGGGGAAAGATATTCTGTTTATCGTCGCATTCAGGCAACTTAAATGTCATTCTCACCACAGACTACCAGAACGAAAGAATGGAGCAATGTTTAAACTGCCCAGTGGTCCACAAAATATGGTCTACTGTAGGCTTGATGGCTTAAATCGCAGTCCACCACAGAACAGTTCATAATGTAGACAATTAAGTCGCAATCGCAGCAATAAGCAATAAGTACAAACATCGGTTAAAGTGAGAGCATTCATTTAAAACCAGTCTGTTGTAAGCAAGAACAACAAAAAGAACATATTGCAAATATATTATACCCATGGGTATAACCTTCTCATCTTGAGTGAAATGATTTCCACCAGCTTGGCTACAGCGATATAACAAGGCACTTGATAGACTGACAAAGGGGGCCTGAGCAGAAAGATTAAAACAGAGAATAAAGATGGAATATAGATTGCTATTTCACCGTTTTGGTTGTAACATATAAGTGATAGGTTTGTCTCACCAAGATATAAATGACCTGTGTTCTTGCACATTGATTGTTGTTATAATATACCACGCACTGTAAATACTTTCCTATGGCATACATTACAATATAAAGACTTATAAAATATCTTTTTACAGAGCTATGATAAAATAAAACAAAAGATAACATGTTTTCTTCAGAAATGTACGTGTGTTGCTGGGAGGTGGGGTGTAGGCTATCCTTTTCAGCAAAGAAAAAAAAAAGATTAAGACTTTGGTTGAACAATAAAACTTCAGATATTAATATATCGATTTTCAGTCTCCAGTCGGAGAGTGTAGGTCAAGTATAATATCTTCAGGTTTCATAGAAGCACCCTTAACAGCTGAGGCTAGTGTTGCTAGGTCACCAAACAATACAATATAATTCACAGTGAATATAGTATATTCACTATTTAAAAAAAGCTTTTACCCTCCCAATTTAGTCACTTATGCCAATTCCCCTATTTGTATAGCAGTGGCGAAAGTACATGTACTTGAGTCCTGTACTTAAGTACATTTATGGGATGCATGTGACTTTCACTCTACTACATTTCAAAGACTTCTGTAAATGGATGTTTATACATTGCTTTGTTGTTGTGCGCTTTTAGTGTGCAATACCAACTCTTTGATTCACAGTTGTGCATGAAAAACAAACAAAAAAAAAGAAAAAAAGAGGAAAAACAAGAGACTTGCAATGTGTGTATGTGGTGGCACATTGTAGGCTGTGAATTAAGCACAAATGTAAGTTAGCGATATTGTCGCGTTAAGACATTGTCGTCTTATTAAGACATTATTTGTGGATGTGTGCCATATCTGAATGCACGTGTCCTATTATGATGTTTTCTAGGTTCATCACAGTCTTCACCATCTCACCTTGACTAAGACATCATAGTGTGTGTGTGTGCGTGCGTGCGTGCGTGTTAGAGGGGGGAGGAGGGGCAGAGGGGACAAAGAAAGGGATGGCAGTGAGATAACCCTAACCCATATGGGGTACAACCACGGGGGCAATTATAAGACCGCTACCTCAAACCAAAACCTACAGAATCGGTTCAATAACATTGCGCTAACTTTGGCTTTATTTTCTTCTTATATATAAAAAACACCCGACAACATTAATTTACTGATTCAAAAAAAAGAAAGAAAAAAAAGAAGAAAGAAAGAAGTCTTTCTTTTGTGGTTGTATCCCATAAAGAGTCATTCTGTT
Organism: Nannobrachium achirus; assembly: GCF_963921795.1. NCBI lineage: Eukaryota > Metazoa > Chordata > Actinopteri > Myctophiformes > Myctophidae > Nannobrachium > Nannobrachium achirus. The sequence goes on from NC_137833.1 coordinate 55,799,402, forward strand.
CCATCTCCAACGAAGCGAGCAGGTCTCGGCCAGTAGGGGGTGTAGTTTAGTAGTCGAGCTTCTTGGGAACCTCCCAGGTGAACTCTGGGCGACCAAAATGGCCGTAGGAGGCGGTCTGCTGGTAGATGGGCCTCTTCAGGTTCAGCTCCCTGCATGGTGGGGGGGGACAGCAAACATGCACTGCATCATGAGGGAGAATTCTGAGCCATCACTTCACAGTTGCTGGATAGATGCAATTACAGTAGGTGTCCATACACCCTGGGCAATATATTACTTCCGGTTGGTTCTAGCTGAAGTGGCGGAAGTGCTGCGTTTAACGGTGGTGGGGTCTGTTTACATTCCCCAGCGAAACAAACACAATGTAGCTCTTAACTCGCTCTTAATAGGTGTATTGTCCGAATCGATGTTTTTCTTCGTAGCTGTAGGGCTACAAATGCAAAATGTCCGTACACTGACAAAATGTGTCCGTGGCAAAGATTTTACCTCGTCCCTGGCAAATGTTAGATTTTCTGTTTTACATACCATTATAATGTTCTTATTTTGATAAGAAGGTTACTGAATGTCAGTCTCCAGGTTCTCTTCAGAATATGTATGACACTGTGGCACGTATGAGTCCACATTAGTAGCGATGAGTTGTGTCAGAGTCGAGATCCTGCTTGCATCTAATCTGTCGGTAGATAATGCCGGTCTTATATAAGGGTCATTTGTGTACGGTGTGATGTCATACTGATGTCAGCAGTGTGATGTCATACTGATGTCAGCAGCTATGTCTCTATATATGGAGTTATATGTTGTTCGTGTCCAAATATGGGGCTTGTGAGGTCAGACTTAGTGAGATTCGTCGGTTATCTCCATATCTGGAGATTCAACCTTCAACGATTTTGACATCTTGTTACTAATCTGTCGGTAGATAATGCCGGTCTTATATAAGGGTCGTTTGTGTACGGTGTGATGTCATACTGATGTCAGCAGTGTGACAGGAGATAAGCGACCAACGGTCGCTTATCTCCCGATTAGGGAGTCTTACTGGTAGCGTTTCTCAAATGTTTTATTTCCAAGGGCCCAAATAACTCTTGAGATTGTACAAATGAAACAACATGTTTTAATTTTAGTTTATATCTGCAAAGTAATTGTATCGCTCATATACTATCGTGCATATCGCTCTTTCTTGTTTACCTGACAATGACTCCGGGCCGTAGGTCAAAGTTGTTGTTGACGATGCGGAGAAGCTCGGACTCTGACTTCTTGGAGGAGCCGTAGGTGAACAGGGAGATGGACAGAGGGTGAGCCACCCCGATGGCATAGGACACCTGTAGAGCACATAGCAAGAGGTAGAGGTCAACTTTAAGTAATGCAGGTGTCTAACAATCATTAAACTCTTGAGAGTGTAAAATGAAACCAAATGGACTTCTCCTTCATTTAACCAGGGACCATGTGGAACCCCCTCAAGGACCACTGGTTGAAAAGCACCGATCTATAGGAGCAACAATGTATAGTAATGTGATCTTCTTGGGTCTCACCTGCACCAGTACTCTCCTGCACAGGCCGGCTTTGACCAGAGACTTGGCCACCCAGCGGGCTGCGTACGCCGCAGAGCGGTCCACCTTGGAGAAGTCCTTGCCAGAGAAGGCTCCGCCGCCGTGGGCCCCCCAGCCCCCGTACGTGTCCACGATGATCTTCCTGCCAGTCACGCCTGCGTCGCCCTGTCATGGAGGGAAGAGCTATATGGTAAGGAGGTCTGTGTGAGATCAGCTTGGTGGTAGGCTTTGATGGCTTAATGCAGAGGTCATCAACAGAGGGTCCGGGACCCCTAGGGGGTCCTCAGAGTTATTACAAGGGGTCCTCCAAATATTTGTGTGATAGAAACTTTTTTCTCTTTTTTTATATTAACCACTTGAACCCTAGCGTCCATATTGTGAGAACTTTAGCCAAAAATAGCAGATACAAGCTCACAATGCGCTGCGGGGCATTGTGAGCTTGTAGACTGGCTATTTCTGGCTAAGACGTTTGGTGTAGAGGGGAAAAAGAGCAGACTAAGTTCAGAGTGAAAGGTCAAGTTTATTAAGTATTGACGGTTCAAGTGGCTAAATATCTGATAACACAAATTGACATGAATCCAAAATGCACTGATGATTGTGCTGTCAAACGATGACACTATATGGAATCTATGAAAAGGTTGTGGGGGTCCCTGTTTCATCTCTCCCTCAACTAAGGCGCTTAATGTATATTACATTGACTTTACATTTTTATTGAGGAAAAAACACCAATGTAACTCTGAGGACTCCCTATGGGTCCTGGACCCCCTGTTGAAGACCCATGCATGAGGGAATATTGTACACTAGTGGGAGAAATATGTAACAAAAATAGGCTAATGTGTTCACTTCCGGCAGAAAGCGTGAAAATTTGCACCTAGGGGTATTTTTGTGCGCTGAATTAAAAAATTGACGGTCCCAAGCACTTTTCTCAAATTCACTTTTCTCTAATTCACTTACCATACAGGGAAAAAAGACCCCCCAAAAATCTTATAGCATGTGAGGGGTCTATCTAGGGGGTTTTCATGATTCTGAATTCATTGCAAGCATTTGTTTTGCACGAAAAACATTCCTTGGACTAAAAATGGACCCTACACAACTGTGAAAAGTGATGACTCATCACTAAACCATAGTTTTGTGGGGTCCATTTTTAGCCCAAGGAATGTTTTTCGTGCAAAACAAATGCTTGCAATGGATTCAGAATCATGAAAACCCCCTAGATAGACCCCTCACATGCTATTTAAAGAAGATTTTCGGGGGGTCTTTTTTCCCTGTATGGTAAGTGAATTAGAGAAAAGTGAATTTGAGAAAAGTGCTTGGGACCGTCAATTTTTGAATTCAGCGCACAAAAATACCCCTAGGTGCAAATTGTCACGCTTTCTGCCGGAAGTGAACACCTTTTTCACATATTTCTCCCACTACACGTACCTGGGGTCCTCCGATGACGAAACGCCCGCTGGGCTGGAGGTGGTAGATGGTCTTCTCGTCCAAATACTTGGCAGGAACCACAGCTTTGATCACCTGAAGGAGGCCATAAAACAGTTAGACGTCACTTCTCTGTCTGATCATATTGATTTGCAGTGGTGTAAAGTAACTAAGTACATTTTTTAGGTACCTTATTTGTATTTTACTTGAATATTTCCAATTTCCAGTTTAATTCTACTCCACTACATCTCGGATCCAAATATTGTACTTTTGCTCCACTACATTTAATTTAATATTTTAGTTACTAATTACTTTGTTGATTTAGATTATTATTACAAAACATACATTAACAACTTCAGCTGTATTATATATACCGGTACATTTCGGCCATTTGAAAATAGCCAATCTACAAGCACACAATGTGTCGCGATGCAGCGCATTGTAAGCTTGTAGATCTGCTCTTTCCAAAATATTTGTACACATTTGAAATCTTGAAACGGGACATTCCGCATAATGAGTACCTTTACTTTTGGTACTTTAAGTACATTTTGATACCAATACTTTTGTACTTTTACTCAAGCAAATTTTGAATTCCGTACTTCTACTTTTAACGGAGTACTTCTACAGTGCAGTATTGATACTTTTACTTAAGTAAAAAAACACGTGAGTACTTTTTCCACCACTGTTGGATATTACGGCCTTCATCACGTAAAGCCCCTATCATAGTAGGCACCGCGGTGATAAGCTATCCACCGCGGCGTAGTCTTTTTAAGTTATAAAACTACAACATTACGTCATTACCACAATACCACCGCGAACCCCGACACATCTCTCTGTTTTGACTATCAGACAGATCGGCCCATCACCCCCGTTCACTGATTGGTCCATCTAGACCAGTCAGTCGCAGTGATAGGACTTCACCGTGACTGACTATGATGGCCTCCACCTGTTTTCTCACTTTAGGTGGATAGCCTTATCACCTAAAAAGACTCTGATAAGGCATTTAGACCCTCAAGAACAGTAATGTGTACCTTCTCCTTGAGGATGTACTTCTGCTCCTCCAGGGAGATGTTGTCATCGTGCTGCACTGAGATGACCACCGTGTGGACTCTCTTGGGGATCACGGCGCCGTCCTTCTGGTCGTAGTGAACCGTCACCTGCGGGAGGGGGGGGAGGGGGGGGAGGGGGGGGCAGAGGCACAGAGGTCACGGGATGACGTACCCAGGGTTGTCACAAGGGGGGGGGGGGGGGGAGTGGGAGCTGTGAGCAGGGGCGTCACACCAAATTCTGGGCCCTGGGTACAAGGATTCACTGCGGGCCCCCCATGAATGTTAACTATTGAAAAATAGCAGATATACAAGCTCACAGCGCGGCACCGAGTGCCGCGCTGCGAGCTTGTAGATCTGCTATTTTTGAAAAATCGTGAAAATGTGTGCCAAGAAACGTATGTTTCCATGTCAGTGATGCTCAAACTTTTTCATGTGAGGGACCCCCCAGAAGCAAAATTTGAGTTACAAATGTAACTGTCACTTAAAAAATACATATATTCAAAGATTTGCGCACATTTTCACTACTTTTCAAAAATAGCAGATCTACAAGCTCGCAGCGCGGCACTCGGTGCCGCGCTGTGAGCTTGTATATCTGCTATTTTTCAATAGCTAAAGTTACTAGGGCCCCTCCACCTTGGGCCCTGGTAACTCAGTCCCACTTTCCTACCCCTTGTGACGCCCCTGGCTGTGAGCTTGTATATCTGCTAAGCACAAAATGTGATGGAATCCTTGTACTCATGGGCCCAGAATTTGGTGCGACACCCCTGGGGGCAGAGGCACAGAGGTCATAGGATGACGTACCAGAGAGTCTCCTCAACCAAGGAAGGAATATTTACAGGAAAGGTCACTGACGTCAGATTTCTCTACCCTGCAATTCCAGCCGGCAGATTTGTCATACTGGGCGGCGACCTCACACCGGGAGTTCAGTGAAATAATATTGGAGTTTATGAGAGCCGGCTGGACAGCTTATGAACCGACACTATTTCTGAACGAAAGAGACCTTTATAAAAAAAGAAAATAAGACGTTGTCACCCGTTGTTTTCTGCTGTGTTGCTTTTCAAGGTGTAAACTGTATGCATTTATAGAGGTACCCAAAGAGCACACAGTGCATTTCTGAACGTGCCAAGTATCGCAGGACTGCATGTCCACTGTGTATTTCATTGAACTTCCGGTGCGAGTTTTGCCACCCATGAGTGTCATGGCGCAACCCTGGCGTCATGTGACGTCTTTTCCTTTCATTAGCTTCCTTGTCCTCAACCAGGGACCCTGGGTGCTCCAGTCCAAGAGGGCGATAGCAAGAGGGTGCAAAAGACCTGTACTTCCCGTTTCTGTGTGACGTAGGTAGATATCTTTTTAGGAGGCGGAAGCATGTTTGGAGTCTATTCATTTACAATGGGAGAGCTAACGTGAACACAGAGCAAAATAATAGTTCAGAATCTATAGTCACTGAACTAAATATTGGACCAGACCATCACAAGCCACATAATAATTAACAAAATTGTCATACTAAAGTGGCTTTTTTCAGCGACACAACAACTGAGAAAATCAGCTTTATTATTGCTCTTTAGCTGTCCCACAGTGTCCCAGCAACACACTCTCGCGGGATCTATAGCACCAGTAAACAGGACGTGCGCGAGATTTGCCGTCAGAGCCGGCGCCCACTTAGGAGTCTATTTGTAGGCTTTGTGTACCACGTCGCACTCTAGTGGATCCAATGAGGATGAGCTATCTTCATTAATTAAATATCTTTGCTCCAGTGTCCAGTGACCGCAGGGATTACCATGTGGTCCTAAATTAACCCCTCACACCACACCTAATTTTAGCCATTTCTCCTCTGCAGTCCATCCAGGCTGTTTCCCTTGTAACCTAATAAGCCACTATCCCTTTCAATGCCCCCCCCCCCATACCGGGAAGTTAGAGTAGGCATGCCAGGAAAGAACTCACGTTGTGAGTGTTGAACATCAAGGAACTCTTTCTTTCTCCTCTTTGTAGACTCAAGTATATCTCGTCCTGCTATGCGGTCAGACCAATTGATTTAGACGATTATACATAATTATTTTTGGGGTGCAGATTTGATGATAAAATAAAATAAATAAAAATTGGTTATAGGTAGGGCTGTCACGATATGACATTTTACATGGCGATTAATTGCCACTCAAATAAATGTGATTAACGATTTAATTGCGTTTCTGTCGTTGCCAATTACATTTCTGTTTGGCTTGTAGGCTTTGAAGTTGCACATGGCAGATAAGACACATAACCTAAATATACAAAGAAATGACAATTTCACAACTTTATACATATCCTCTTGAACCCCATTGCCCCCGCCGGCGGGGGCAAAAGGTGTTGACCTCTGAATAGCTGTCAATAAATGTTAATAAATCAATTGAGACCAAATCAAACTACAATTTCTTTGTTGATTATTGTTACAGTGGGCCTCCAGCATAGTAATCAGCTGCCATTGTACTTTTCATCCATACATTACTCATATTACAGTATTATTACAACTTATTGTTACTTGTTTTTGTCATTTTTCACCCTATACTTTAACATTACAAATATTACAGCACTACTCTCACTAAAATATCTGTAGAGTTTACATAGTTTGGAATATATTCATACAATTTTGCCTATCAATTGATGACACCTTGGTGAACAATTTCTCTATTTACTATATATGTTTTCAATGAGGTCTTGAGGCTCATTCACTATTCAGAAGGCAAAATTTCCATAGGCGGAGGTCTTAGTCAATCATCTTTTCCTAGGTAAATGATCACAGCAGGACAATTTGGTAAGAGAAATGTGATGTATTACAATGCATTTGTGAATTTTCAGGGGTTAGCTGACATTTGGTGGGTCAAGAGAAGCCACAATCATTGTAGTTTTGTGTCCACAACTGTTCCAATTTGGGTATACATTTTAGGCGGATTTTTCCCCTGGACCCCCCTGGGGCAAAAAATAACATTGATAGTGGAAATAGCCGATCTACAAGCTCACGATGCGTCGTGATGTGACGCGTTGTGAGCTTGTAGATCGGCTATTTCCTCTACTTTTTGAAAGTATATTAACATTCCTCAACATGGAAACGATTATGACGATTATGCAAAATGATTGTGATTACCTCAAATAAATTGCGATTAGACGATTATGTAATAATTGTGACAGCCCTAGTTATAGGTTCTAAACATTGGTTAATTGATCTACAAGCTCACAACGCCTCGGCAAAGAGGTTTGGTGCAGAGGGGAAAAAGAGCGATAAAGTAAAGAGTGATAGGTCAAGTTTATTAAGTATTGATGGTTCAATTGGTTAAATATCTGGAAACACAAATGTACATGAACCCAAAATACACAGATGATTGAGCTATCAAACGATGAAACTAGGTATCTATGGGTTGTGGGGGGTCCCTGCTCCATCTCTCTCTCGACTAAGGGGTCCTTGGCCTGAAAATGTTGAAGACCCCTGCTATAGAACGTGCCTCCCTGCTTGGCACTCAGCATCAAGGGTTGGTTGGATTCGGGGTAAGTCCCTGCGACATACTAATGTCATGTCCAAGGGGTTTACTTTGACATGTGACATGCTAGCGTCATGTCAAAGGGGTGTTGTACATCAGGAGATATGCCATGGCACATGGCTCGGGTACCATTGGTTCTCAACTTTTACGTAGGCGAGAACATGGAGACTGGGGGTCTACTGGAGGTCACATTAAAAGTAGACCTCGACCAGGGACCCCCTCAGAGGGGACCATGTGGAGTTACAAACCGCCCTCAACAGGATTCAACCGCCAACAGCCACCATCTGCCGTGTGCGTGTGTGTGCATGTGTGTGTGTGTGTGTGTGTGTGTGTGTGTGTGTGTGTGTGTGTGTGTGTGTGTGTGTGTGTGTGTGTGTGTGTGTGTGTGTGTGCGTGCGTGCGTGCGTGCGTGCGTGCGTGCGTGCGTGCGTGCGTGCGTGCGTGCGTGCGTGCGTGGTCAAGCCCCCTATGCGTATTTTCCAATACTTTCACTTTTTTAATGCTAATTAATTCACTGCGAAGACGAACGCTGTATTTTTGATTCATCCTGTACTGTCTCTTTAAGAAGGTCAATGGGAGAGGGAATGGGGCAAAAAGGAAGTATGTTTGGGGAAGTGGCAGGAAAATATGGACCAGTAACTTAAACCTCTTTTATTGCCATATTATGTACTTAGAATATACATGAATCATACTACACACAGGGACACAGCATGTTGGAGGCTATAACTTTATTGTGGAGTGTCAGTCAAGTGGAAAATACAACTTACTTCATAAATGACCAAAAGGCTGGGGTGTGGTGAAGCTAATCCTTGAATTGATGTGTTTCGTTTTGCATTTAGAAGGGCAATGAAAAGAAATGTATAGACTGATTGGACCCAGTGTATTTAATGAACAAAAACTTTTTTTCCCACATTGAAAGCACACTGGGCCAACCGTTCACAAAATGAAGAAATGATGACAACCCAGTGGACAGGCGGTTAGGGTGCGTACCACACGGACATGATGCCCTGATCAGCGAGACCTGGTTCAATTCCTTGGTTCGAGTCCCTAAGGACTGATCGTTGGATGTAAGTCATTCCTCCCTCCCTGGCTCCCTCCCTGGCTCCCTCCCTGTCTGTCTGTCTGTCTGTCTGTCTGTCTGTCTCTCTGTCTCTCTGTCTCTCTGTGTTTCCTGTCTCGCTCACCACTATCACTGTCAATAAAGACTTAAACATAAAAGCAAAAAAACAACAACAACTAAGTGTGTATCGCAAAGAGGATACCTTCACGGCAACAATACAAGTAAGACAATTATTGCTGCAATTGATGTGGGGTTAAGTTAAGTCTATGCATTTGATGCATTAAGAGTGTTTGCTAAATGCCTTAAAGTTATACTATGTAACTTTTTTTTATAAAACATATCTTAAAATTGTCCTAACTATTAAATCGCTAAAGTTTTAGAACACCCACTCCGTTCATTTCAGCCCCAAAAGCCTGTTCTTTATATGTTTTCTACTTAGCCGTGACAGGGGCGGGATTTCACGGCAAAATGACGTCATCTGCATCATCCGTATACGTTGTGTATACGTTGGCCAATCACATTGCAGATCATACACACATGATACACTACTGGCCAATCATGTCTCTTCAGGAAATAGCTTGCTTCAACTGCTTTGTTTACGCTGGTCCTGCGCTGGTCTAGAAGTCTAGCCTGTAACTCCCCAACACCGGTCCGCAGAGGGACACGAGACACCTCCACGGATGCGTGGCGAGGCGGGCGAGCCGGCGAGGCGGACGCGGTGGTCTGAAGGCCCGGTCCGCGGCGAAAAGCGGCCGAAAAAAACAGACGCGATCGCGGTTTGCTATAACGCTACTGACCACTAGTTGAGCAAATTACACAGTATATAACTTTAATTGTGAATTGTTACATTGCTACTAGTGCTAGGCATAAGTCTGGGACATGGGAGTTAAGATTTGTGCTCATTTGTCTCATGTACCCCTTGAGCTGTTTTGCCATGTACTCCCTCACCCGTGGGGTGGCAGTGGCTCAGGGGTAGAGAAACCGACTTTAAACACAGAGGGTTGCTGAAGGGTTCCTAGTTCGATCCCGGGCTCCCCCAGAGTTATTGTCGAAGAGTCCTTGAGCAAGACTCTGAACCCCTAGTTGCTCCCGGTGAGCAGGTTGGTGCCTTGCATAGTTTCCTCCACCATCGGTGTATGAATGTGTATGTGAATGGGTGAATGTAATGCACAATCTATGTAAAGTACCTTGGATAAAGGCGCTATATAAATGCACCATTTACCATTTACTTGTGCGTTGTGGTGATTCTCAGTACTGTAGTTCACCCCCAAAATGACTTTTTTTCTATTGATTTTTGATTATAATAAATTGACCCCCATTGATTCCAGAATCAATTGGCCTACAAGTCTCATCAAATTATTGGCTTGGCTTAGAAAAAAATAATAAAAAAATGACATTTTGGGGCTGAACGACTCCTTTAACTTAGTTCCATACTGATACTACTATCCAACATTGTGTTGTGTCTGCATGCAGGACTCAAACGTAATCAAACTAGTAAGAGAAAGTTAGCCTATTGCTACATCAATCTGGGAACTAAATCTAAATCACTAGCTTTCTTCACAAATGTGTGCATAAATGTGTCTACTATCACCTCTGAACTTTGTCAAACCCAACTCCCTTGACATACTTTGTGGGAGCCAATCAAAGTTATTGGGTATCCTGATGGCCTGGGATTAAAGGGGGAAAAATAAAAAAATGGCCAATATGAACGTATGAGTTGTGTAATTTGGGTATTGTTGGGCTGCTGAATCCATTCCAACCATTCGTCTTCAGTTAAAATGACTCCTTGGCCATAAAATAGGCCACACTTACTTTTGTGTGTCCATGAGACATATAATATTGGCAATAAAAAAAGGTTGGAGTAGGGTTTGAATTCATGAAAACTATTCAAGATCAGGTGGGTAATCACACATGACACACAGGATAACATGATACAATCTGACAAGGAACACTCAAACACAGGGTTTAAAACATAGAGACTAACAGGACACAGGTGAACTCGAATGACATGATTGGCTAAGCCTTAGCCAATTAGGCCTTTTTTATGGTCAAGGAGTCATTTTTACTGATAACTAATGGTTGGAATGGATTCAGCAGCCCAACAATACCCTAATTACATACTTCATACGTTCATATTGGCCATTTTTTATTTTTCCCCCTTTAATCCCAGGCCCTGGGTATCCCGATACCCCCAACTTTGATTGGCTCCCACAAAGTATGTCAAGGGAGTTGGGTTTGACAAAGTTCAGAGGTGATAGTAGACACCTTTATGAACACATTTGTGAAGAAAGCTAGTGATTTAGATTTAGTTCTCAGATTGATGTAGCAATAGGCTAACTTTCCCTTACTAAACGTCCCCTGGCTGTTCTGCTTTCCCAGCAGAAATCCTCAGTACAAGACGATGTCGCCTTCTGTTCCTGCATCACATGCTGCTGCTGCTGTGCCGGCCCGTTAATTCAGTAATACTATAACTGGCACCGTAACAATACGCATGCCATACAGCACAATCTGACATAAGTCTATAAAAGCTTTTTGCTCGATTGACTGATTTAAGGTCTGAAGTTATGAACCACTTTCTCAAAAGCCATTGTTCACGCATTTTTTGATCTCGCCGTGTAAGAGCATTAAGTCAACATTTCTTCATAAACTGCTTCTATAGTCGAATCAATCCGCAGAGCGGCGATCATAACCGCGGTGTCAAGTGGCACCGCTTGGCACCGCGACGCCGCGGCTACAGGGCAGCCAGGGGTGTCGCACCAAATTCTGGGCCCTGGGTACAAGGATGCACTGCGGGCCCCCCATTTGACTGGGAACACATTATTACGCATTATTTTGTGCTTTAACTATTGAAAAATAGCTAATATACAAGCTCACAGCGCTGCGAGCTTGTAGATTTCAAATCCTTCTAAGGTTTTTTGAAAAACCTATGTTTCTACGTCAGTGGTGCTCAACTTTTTCATGTGAAGGACCCCCAAAATGATATGTATTTGGACCCCCATCTCAAAATATTTAGTTCCAGTGACCCCGTAGAAGCAAAATTTGAGTTACAAATGTTCGCTTAAAAAATACATATGTTCAAAGATTTGCACACATTTTCACGACTTTTCAAAAATAGCAGATCAATTATAGCATGTGCCACGCTGTGAGCTTGTATATCTGCTATTTTTCAATAGTTAAAGCACAAAACAATGAAGGCCCCTCCACCTTGGGCCCTAGTAACTCTGTCCCACTTTACCCCCCTCTTATGACGACCCTGAGGGCAGCGCTCTGTGGATTCGTCTATAGCAGTCAAACGTCTATTGTTTTCCAGAGAATATAAACTTGACGCCTTTTTTTTTTTCCAGAGGCTGCGTGTTGATCCAATTGTGTCCACTGGCACCCAAACCAATCCCCGCAAGTCACCCAACCTGGAAACAAAGGGCCGATTCATGAAGCCCGCGGGGAACAGCCGGTCTCACCTGTGTCTTGGAGTCGGGGCGCAACCAAGGAACGGTGCCGTCGCGTCGGAGCTCCGCCATCTTTGAGTTGAGTTTGTGGGCCAAGACGATGGTGAGTGGCATGCACTCCTCTGTCTCGTCTGTGGCGTAGCCGAACATCAAGCCCTAGGTAGGTGGGGAGGGTTAAAGAGACAGGGTAGGAGTCACCATCTGATGATAATAACGATGATAATGATCAAGGCAGGAATTTCATGGAGGCCATGAAGGCCATGGCCGGCGTTGCCCCTCAGTTTGGCCTTGTGCCCCTCAAAGAAATGGCATGCCCTGAGGCCACAGTGGCCTTAACGCCCCAGCTGACTGTACTACTTTCTGCTCTGTCTCTTTCTTTCAATATGAAGACAGTAGACACCGGTGTCTCTTTCTTGTCATGTAGACACCAGTGTCATTCTGAAATCTTAACCCCCTAACCCTAACCCCCCTAAAATGTGTTATTTGATGGCCTTCCTGCCCTGGCATTTGGCCTTGTGCCCTTAGAAAATGGCCAACACCAAAGGCCAAGTGGCCTTGCCCCTAAAATGATCATCAATCAAATAATTGGGGATAACACGGTATTGATATCTTGGCCGATAACCGATTAATTGCATGCCAGAATCAGTCAATACTGATATTGCAACACAAGTTTCCAGTAGGGTTTACCTTGCACCGGTTGCACAGTGCACTTACAATATCACACCAAGCTTGAAGTGAGCGGTGCTGTTTATGAGTTAATTTCATCTAGCCAATCACAGCGCGTCCTGCGAAGCTTGGCCCATGGGTACAACAAACTTTGAGCCAATTGTGCCGAGATGTAGGCCATATCTAGGCCAGATGTAGGCCACATTTTTTTTACACTTTTTTTACATCGGTTTTTGACCGGATAAAGCCGCTGGTGCTATAACTCCTGTTCCAGGAGCTCCAAAATACCAGTGCATGAATATATATTTCAAAGTTCAAACCACTTCAATGTAGTAAAGCTGTAATATTCTTCCCCCTAGTTTGCTTTTATTCAGTCTACAGGCAGACCCTTTTTAAAGTGTCCAGTCCACTGAAAACACTGATTGAACCGTCTTCAACCATCACAAAGGGCTTTTATTTTAGCTTTGCATATCCAAACATGAATATTATATTGTCACTGGCCAAAACCTACATTTTTGAGTAAAAAGTGCTTGGTACAAAACCTGCAAAACCAACTCCACCCGATTGGCCCTCTCTTTTTTCATAAATATGTGCTATTGAACACCCTTTACCTTTGCGTGTTGGTTAAAATAACGAACCAATGAAAAGTAGTAAAAAGGACTTCGGTCAAAACCTTCTAACTCCACTTGAGTTCATTTTCCCGAAAATGAAAAATTTGGGAGTTAGGAGGTTTCAGCCTGACAGCAGAGATATAATATGTTGCATTGCGGTGTGTTGTGCGCTGGTAGATCAGTTACTTTCGAATAGAGAAAGTACAAACTAGGGCTTAATTGGTTTAATGTATGTTTTGTAACAATAATCTAAATATACAAAGTAACTTGTAACTTATGTTTTAGTGGAGGAAAAAAGGGTGATATTTTCCAATCGGATGTAGTGGACAGACGTAAAAGTGGAAATACTCCAGTCAAGTAAAAGCACCTAAAAATTGTACTGAACCACTTAAACCCCAGCATCCGTCCGTATTGTGGGGAAAGCTTTCGCAGGAAATAGCAGATCGACAAGCTCACAACGAGCTTGTCGATCTGCTGTTTTCAGCAAAAAGCTCAACTTTGTTTTTTTTACAAGGGTTCATATTGTAGTAGTAGTAGTAGTAGTACTAAAAAAAAAAGAAAGAAATCACTAACGTGCTAAAACAATGAAAACATTTTAACTCAGCGGGTGCCCACAAGGTGTCTACACGCCAATCTCTTTGATGTCTCTGGAGGCCCACGACGCGTTGACGTGTTTACTGTATTTACAGTATTAACTTTAAATCTCACCGCTTGGTTGGGGCTGCGCCTGGATGTAGTCCATTAGCCGCTAGTCGCTTCGAGTCGACGCTGAGAGCATCGCGCGGCCGTTTTTCTCCGTATACTCCAATGCATTTTCCCATCTTTAACGCCCTTTATCTCTGATGTTTGTTTTATGGCTAAAACTGTGGCGTGGTGCGGCAAAATGTCCAAAATTTGATCGGCAATGAACAGCTATGATCAACACTGGCCCATACAGTAAGTTACACAATAACATCCTGTCTGCGCTCATGTGACCAAGTGACGTCATGACGCATGCATTGACGCAGCAGGGCCGGATTCAATACAATGGTGGTGGGCCTGGGCAGCAAGAGGGGATAAATGGGGCAATCCAGGGGCATCCGATGTGTTCTTAACACTCACCTTTTCTTTTCTCTTATTACAATTTAAAATATGAACCCTCGTTGTAAAAAGACAAAGTTGTCCTTTAAGTGGTTACATACATACTGTACGGTTAGCCTACTACTGGAGTAAAGGTAGTTGGTTATACTTTCCACCACTGCAGGCAGGCTATAGCCTATAGTGTATGTGGTGACAGAGGCACCTCTTCTCTGTACATCAACGTTACAGCAGACACAGAGTGGCGTTCCGACAGTCCTCCCTCACCTGGTCTCCAGCTCCTATGTCCTCCTCCAGTCTGTCGATGTGGACGCCCTGGGCGATGTCGGGACTCTGCTGCTCCAGTGCCACCAGCACGTTACACGTCTTGTAGTCGAAGCCTGCAGGGGGGGACCTTTTTCTTATTTCCACATAACAACTCAAAGGTATATTAATGACATAGTTCAATATTGAAAATGGGTGGTTCTCCCCTTTAATGTTCTTTTTGAGTGGTGCTCCTGGAAGGAGATAAGCTCCAACATCTGGCTTTGTCTGGTTCCCAGAAAATCTCCGGCCCCCAAAAATGTCCAGACTCTGCAGCGTGGTCTACATCTGGCCTAGATATGGCCTACATCTGGCCTAGATATGGCCTACTACATCTGGCCTAGATATGGCCTACATCTGGCCTAGATATGGCCTACATCTGGCCTAGATATGGCCTACTACATCTGGCCTAGATATGGCCTACATCTGACCTAGATATGGCCTACATCTGGCCTGGATATGGCCTACTACATCTGGCCTAGATATGGCCTACATCTGGCCTAGATATGGCCTACATCTGGCCTAGATATGGCCTACTACATCTGGCCTAGATATGGCCTACATCTGACCTAGATATGGCCTACATCTGGCCTGGATATGGCCTACTACATCTGGCCTAGATATGGCCTACATCTGGCCTAGATATGGCCTACATCTGGCCTAGATATGGCCTACTACATCTGGCCTAGATATGGCCTACATCTGGCCTAGATATGGCCTACTACATCTGGCCTAGATATGGCCTACTACATCTGGCCTAGATATGGCCTACATCTGGCCTAGATATGGCCTACTACATCTGGCCTAGATATGGCCTACTACATCTGGCCTAGATATGGCCTACATCTGGCCTAGATATGGCCTACATCTGGCCTAGATATGGCCTACATCTTGGCACAAACGGCTCAAAGTTTGTTGTACGGCCAGGGGTCCCATTGGCCAATCACACTGACGATCACATTTGTAGGCATATTTATAAAAGCTAAATGAAATACTGATGCAGAGAGCGGATGTTTTGCGTCTCAGTTATCCTCTCACCTTTGTCAGAGTTGTCGTAGCCGATGTGTTTGATGGCGTCTCGGACGACCTTCTGGTAGTCCACGTTGGCACGAGAGGTGATCTCACCGCACAGCAGCACCATGCCCGTCTTACACACCGTCTCTGTGGGCCAAGCCATGAGCCTGGTTAGTGTATGTCACTGTACTGTACTCTACTGTACGTGTGGCATCGTGCACCATCCAACGGATTCATGAGTGTCTTGTGATTAGGGGTGCAACAGTTAATTCAAAAATATATAAATATATAATTTAATAGAAATTATTAATAATCTACCCTATTTTGGGCATGTCAGTGAAAAGTAGAATGCTGTAGAATGTTACATTGCCTGTCTTTTTTTTTACTTATAGGTGAACTGCCTAATTATTAGACGTCTATTTGACTCTAATAGATGTGTTCCCCTTCATTTTATTTGTATTTATTGGTATATCACTACTCAATTCAATTCAATTCAATTCAATTCAATTCAATTCAATTGAATTCAACTCAACTCAATTTCTATAAAATGGGATAAAACAGGTGGAAAATAATGTAACTGCACTGCAGTACCAACGCGGAAACATTAGGCTGGTCCTTCATGTTGGTATGGTGTCATTATTGTAGGACGTAGGTTTGTTAGTCAGTAGGCGGAGAATGAGATGATGATCTCTGATCGTCTTTGGCCGTGGTTCTCAAAGTGGATTCCGGAGACCCCCAAGGGCCCCAGGGGCCATAAAGATATTGAATTGAAAGAAAAAAATATATACCTGTATATAATCTTGAAAGTTGTCCCTGGCAAGAAAATCTTTTCAAAATGGGGGTCCGTGGCTAAATACAAATCAATTTGGGGGGTCCTTTATAGCAGTGGTTCTCAACCTTTTCAGGCCGCGACCCCCAAAATAGTCATATTTTAACTGGGGACCCCTCCACCCTGACAAGCACTTAGAGTTAAGGCGTTACATTTTGTATAACATGGTTCTATTGTGAAAATAGCAGATCTACATGCTTGTAGATCGGCTATTTTCACAAATGATGTCTCTAATATTTGACAGTTTGGCCAAGGTTAAATTTGTCATTTAAGATGCATTAAAAAGTCCTCAAATTGTCATTTGTCTTATGCTTTATGTTGGTTTGTTTACTGCTGAGTGAGAAAACAATGTTGCACATTAAGTTAATCATCTGGGGACCCCCCAAAATAATTTGGCGACCCCCCTGGGGGTCCCGACCCACAGGTTGAGAACCACTGCTTTATAGGTGTGTTTAGGTGAGCGTGACAGAGTGCCACTCACCACAGGCCACCTTGGCGTCGGGGTCTTGCCTCAGATGGGCGTCCAGGACCGCATCGCTGATCTGGTCACAGATCTTGTCTGTGGAGAATAGAAGGACAGACAGAGAAGCCAAGGTTAAAGAGGCGGTGCCATAGTTTTGTACTTTTTCTGGTTTCCTTGTGTCTAGGAGGTTGACAGTACTTCATTAGACCCCCTGCTGTGGTTGTTATGAGCAATTATGTATTCCCTTTGTATTTGGGGTTTCTTCCTGGAGGCTGACTGACACCTTGTATAGGTCAAAAGTGCCAATCCAAAAACACAGATATAATGACATCATATAATCATCCCCTCCCCTTTTACCATTCACCCAACACTGTGGGTGTGGCTAACTTCAGCTGGGTCACCACCCACGTGAACAACCAGGCATACTTGATGAACTGGTGGGTGTGGCCACATAAAAACCTTTGGGAAAAATCTTCCTTCATGGTATAATCACAATACCTGATAATCATGTTTTATAGGGGAGTGAAAAATCATGGCACTTCATCTTTAAAGACCACGTATCGACCGGTTGGATTTGGGTTATATAAGCAGCAGTTGAACAAAACGGTTGCAGCGTGTGGTGTGTGTGTGTGTATGTGTGCGTGGGTGCGTGGGTGTGTGTGTGTGGGTGCATGCATGCGTGCTTGCGTGCACAGTCACACCATGATTTTGTAGGCCAGTAAATCTTTGAGCTGCACTTTTGCAGCCAGTATAATCCTGGCTTAACGGTGCCACGGCCAAAGCAAACATTTTAAGACTGCATTCATTCTTCACATGTTCATGAACATTAATTAAGCACTTTTTCCCCCCACGTTTAGGCGAAAAATCAAATAAAAAGATAATAGTAGCGCATGTACGAGCTTGTGGTTCTTTTCACAGCATGACATTGCTTCGTCCGTTCGTTTACATTTGTCACTTAGACTTAGTTTTCTTGACCAGCGGCGTAAAGTAATTAAGTACATTTACTTAAGTTCTGTACAATTTTGAGGTATTTGTACTTGAGTATTTCCGATGTCCAATACGTATTTATTTGAAAACTTTAGTTACTAGTTAGGCCTACTTTGTAGATTCTGATTATTATCACAAAATATACATTAACCAAATATACATTTCAACCATTTGAAGATAGCAGATCTACAAGCTCACCACAATGCGTCGCATCTATTTTCAAAAGATTTTTATACATTTGATAACTTGAAATAGGACATTCTGCCTAATGAGTACTTTTGGTACTTTAAAACCCTTTGCCAGCCAACTTAAAATATGAATGTGCGCTAATAACGCCAGGAAATAGCTATATTTTATCATCATGATGGGGTCTAATTTCATTGTTTTCAACGCCATGATGATATACCATACCACAAAAAGACCACTAGAGTGTGCCATCGTAACACTAAAACCATAGACTGTAGAAGAAGTCATGTATAAAGCCATGTGTAAAGGATGGGAAAGTGACGTCGCTCCATTGACTCAAAGTAGGAGCCCCACGGGTCGCCATCTGAGCTCAATCCTGTTCAATTCGTGCTTGATCGTCTAAAACCACCATCGGTATGGGCACCGGAACGTATACAGGCGCCACACAGAAAGTTTCCGAATCAAAATCCGACCTAGTGAAGCTGCGTAAGGGTCGGATGGTGATAGCATGTTGTTCAGACAGATGAACTAATAGGTTTGATTTTAACCTGGTGTCTTCGTGTCTTTGCAGCACTGAATCCAGGGACGTGCTGGGCCCCTGATTCAGCCCGGGAAAAAGAATTGGAGAGGCCCTCATTAAGCGCTATAGAGAGAGATATAGTAGCTGCTGCTACTCAAAGATTTGCCATTTCAGATCATGACAAGTGACAAGCCAGTGGGCCAATTACATTACAGGTAGTTATATTTCGTCATTGTCGGGTGGAAACCTTGTATGTCCAAAACCGTTTGTTTTGTATTTATCATTTAAAAAATGATTTAAACTAGTGAAAACAGCAGATCTACAAGCACACAACGCCTCGCGGTGCGAGGCGTTGTGTGCTTGTAGATCGGCTGTTTTCACTACTTTTGTGCAAACAGTTTAATTTTTACTTTTGTGCAAACAGTTTAATTTTTTCCTGATGGCCGGCCTGGACCGGCCGGGAATGAACCGGCCGTTCGGGAGTTGTCCCGCTTTTCCCAATGGCCAGCACGTCCCTGACTGAATCCCTTCTCTTTGCACGTGTTATTTACTTTACCCTTCTGTTTGTTGACCAGGTGAGGGTTCATCATGGCATTTAATCTGATCTTGCACTTTGTAATGTCTCTTCTGGACAACAGCTTCTGCTAAATGCTTAAAGTGACGCGAGCAGGGGCGTCACAAGCGGGGTGGGGGGAGTGGGACTGAGTTACTAGGGCCCAAGGTGGAAGGGGCCTTCATTATTTTATATACTTTAGCTATTGAAAAATAGCAGATATACAAGCTCACAGTGCGGCACAGAGTGCTGTGCTGTTTTTGAAAATGTGTGCAAATCTTTGAATATATATATATTTTTTAAGCGAACTTTTGTAACTCAAATTTTGTTTCTGGGGGGTCCCTGGAACTAAATATTTTGAGGATGAGGGTCCGTAGCCAAATACATTTTTGGGAGTCCTTCACATGAAAAAGTTTGAGCACCACTGACATAGAAACATAGGTTTTTCAAAAAGGATTTGAAATATTCAAAGACTTGCACAAATCTTTCAAAATATAGCAGATCTACAAGCTCGCAAAATGTGAGTGAATCCTTGAACCCAGGGCCCAGAATTTGGTGTGACACCCCTGGAGGCCTGGATGCGGTGGCGTCAGTTCAGCAAAAGCTAGGGTATGGCAAAGATGGGAGTCCTCATGGAAAAGAGGCATTACATTTTGTATAACACGGTTCTATTGTGAAAATAGCAGATCTACATGCTCACAACGCCTCGCGCTGCGAGGCGTTGTGAGCATGTAGATCGGCTATTTTCACAATGTCTGAAAAAAAATGATTTTTGTCAGCTTTTTACACAGGCTTCTACGGTTTCTTGGGCTGGATATGGCAGCCTGGAACGGTTGTTCAAGTGCAGCTAAACTTGGCATGTTAGTAAACGTGCCACAATTAACAATAATGGCATTGCACCTGTGCAGCTGACCGGCGGAACCTGGGAATATACCGTCCTGTCAAGATGGGGAGAATATTATAATATTGTTAAAGTGACCATTTTGCATTTGTAGTTATTTTACTGTAATTTAACAACATAATAACCAGCACAGATAGAAAAAGAGACATTCGTGGATTTATATTTAAAAGTAACTTTTATTCTCTCCTCTGGACCCAGGGTATGGCAGATGCATACCCCTGCCATACCCAATTGACGCCCCTGCCTGGATGCGAGCATTTGCTGGTGATTACTTCTAAAATTATGGAAATTTGGGTTTGTTTTTTGAACAGGGGAGAGTTTTGTTTTGTTGTCCCCCTCAGTTGGATTCCATTGTGGGACAACAGGGTAGCAACCAGACAATACCCCCTCCATTCATCCCTCTCTTTCTGTCTGTCTCTCTCTTTCTGTCTCTCTCTATCTCTTTTCTCTCTCTGCCACGCAGCTGAAGCAATGCAATGCAAAGGTTACATCAGAAACATCAGTTATTTGCTCTTCGCCGACTATTTGCTCGTCCGCATGAGCTGCTTTGCAAATACAGATTTGAACACGGGATCATTTATATTACAAATGAAACAAACTCTTACTGGTAATCTCTACACTATCTGAGTAAATATCACTGTGCGTCGTCCGATGCAATGTTGCAACAGATGTCACTTGCTGTCGGGCCACGTACCTCTCCCAGATCATATCGTCGTTGTCGGGTGAAAACCTTGTATGTCCAAAACCGTTCGTTTTGCATTTATCATTTTAAAAATGATTTAAACTAGTGAAACAGCCGATCTACAGCCTCGCTCCGCGAGGCGGTGTGTGCTTGTAGATCTGCTGTTTTCACAACTTTTGTGCGATGGCCTTGTATGATGAAGCAAGGCTTTATTTTGCAAAAGAACGTACACATTTGAAACTTGGAGATACGAGGTTTCCACCCGACAACGACGATATGTTTTATGTTCCGATATCTTTTCTCTGTCATTTTCATACTGAAAACAAACACTGAGTATTTAATGCTATTTCCATACAGTCCCAAGAAAGCGTCCCAGTTGTCTGTGGGAAACAGTCCAGACCTCAAAGGTTTGTTATCAGGTGTGAACCTGTTGGCGGTGGCCTTCAGCCAAGGCCACGCTGCCATGTGCCAGACCGCCTGCAGCTGACCCAGCAGCTTCTGGTCCCATCACCAACGTTAGGGACAGACTAAGGGGCCCATGGAATCTTATCATTAGATGTGGGTTCACTTGGACTCCATGTTCACATAATGGCAATCACATAACAGAAATATACTGTATATGGTCACTGTCGGGCAGAAACCTTGTATCTCCAAAGTTTCAAATTTGTAGGTTTTTTCGCGAAGTAAAGCCCTGCTTTATCAGAAAAGGACGTCGCACAAAAGTAGTGAAAAGAGACGGTCTACAATCACATAACGCCTCGCGGTGCGAGGTGTTGTGTGCTTTTAGATCTGCTATTTTTTTTATTTTTTTTTTTCATTTTTAAAATGATAAATACAAAACGAACGGTCTTGGACATACAAGGTTTCCACCCGACAGTGACAATATATTAAAATAAAATATTTTAATACTGTAGGTTTGTCTGCAAGGGATACGGTGACACCATACATGCAATGTTGTGCACATGGTATTAACAGGGCACAACATTAGTGTTGCTTTTTGTGGAAATGGAACAATTATGATTATTAAAAGCCCTAAAGGTCTTTTTCTGCTGTATCTGTAAACTTGTAGTTGTGAACCTCTCTGATTGTAATATTTTATTTTACTGTTAAAAGGTTACGAATCTTCATAACATGTCATGAATGTTTCACTACTACTTATAGTAAACGTCCAAATCTTAACTGTCCAGCCGCGTGCCGTGATTAAAATCTAACAGATTATCATTTTGACCCGGCAGGGCTTTGAATAAGGTTACATATTTCCAGGAGTGTTACAACACTGTTTAGTCCAAAAACAGCGGAGAGAGGGCAGAGTGCATTTTAACATTTCTCATTGGACGGTTGAAACAAACTAGGAAACTCAACGTGGTTTCAGGAGACAGGAGGCCACAAAAAAGGAAAAAAAGAACTATGTACACACACACACACACACACACACATGCACACGCACACGCACACACACACACACACACACACACACACACACACACACACACACACACACACACACAGCAGAGTCACAATTCATCATTCTTCAAGGAGGACATTTTTATAGTCCATAATTGTGGCTCTAAGTCTGTAGCGTAATTACAAGCTTTGTATTGTTGCTGTGACAGATAATTTATTATGCCTTACACATGTTTGGATTTGTAATAGAACTTCGATTAAGCTCCGAAAACCTACTGTATATGTGTACACAGTGCCGGGAGCTGAGTGCAACTGTGTGCAAAATGTGAGCATGCCACTACTGGCTCGCTATTTTCAACACAGACCGCATGTCATCTTGACGCTATGGTTCCTCGGCTGACTTTTCCTTTTTTTCTTTTTTAAGCACGCAACCCTATACCCCCCCTCCTCCTTACTGCCCATGAAGAAAGGGGTGGGGGGGTTGTAGTAAACACATGTTGAGTAAGAGTCGTATATCAATGGAATACCGTTCATTCAAGCCTGGATAGTGAATGGAGTTTAGCCTAGGAGACTGCATGTGTAATTTAGGCAGTACAGTGCAGTGTTTGGTTTGAAACCATATTGAAAGTGTTTGGTTTGAAACCATATGATCCCTATTCTTGGTGCAGACCTCCAAGCGTTGTTGAGCTTGTAGGTCTTTTCTTTTCGATTTGGTTTAGAGAGGGAAACATAGAGTTTTGTCACAAAAGTCACGTCAACTGAACTCTTTGACAGTGACTGTCGCTCATCAGAGAACTAAATAACACTGGAACTTTCTCTACAGAAGTGGTTCACTTGGGGTTCTTTTCGACCGTCAAAGAACCGGTTCTGGTTCTTTCTCCCGCCTATGGGATGAACCAGAGGTGAGCTTTTCCACCGAGAACCGAGTTGGTTCCGAACCGGAACGGGAGCCACAAAATCCTTGGTTCCTCTGGTTCAATCTGGTGTAAACACAAGCCGGTTCGCGGACGGTTCGCAAGGACGAACCACGGTTTCAAGAAAGTTGAACGGCACTGGTTCTTGAACCAAGGTTCTTTTGGTGGAAAAGGCCCCAAAGTGGGGTCCAGGAAGGGGTCCTTAAGTTGAGGGGGTTCCAAATGGACCCTCCTTTACGGGGCTGTGACTCTGTGGGGCCTTTTCCACCAAAAGAACCTTGGTTCAAGAACCAGTGCCGTTCAACTTTCTTGGAACCTTGGTTCGTTCTTGCGAACCGGACGCGAACCGGCTTGCGTTTCCACCAGATTGAACCAGATTGAACCAGAGGAACCAAGGATTTTGTGGTTCCAACTTTTACGGTTCGCAACCAACTCGGTTCTCGGTGGAAAAGCTCACCTCTGGTTCATCCCATAGGCGGGAGAAAGAACCAGAACCGGTTCTTTGCCGGTCGAAAAGCGCCCTTTGAGTTTAGAGATGCATGTCCTTGAAATTGGAAAAAAGAGCCACTTCTTTACATTGGCGCTTCTCAAAGAGGGTTTCTGGTGACCCCCAGGGCCCTTGTATGCCCCAGCTATTTAAAAACTTGTCATTCTTTTGAAAATGCTTGAATATTTTTGACATTTCTAAAGTTCCTTGGCACACCAACTATTCAGATAGGTAGGTCCGTGGTCCAAATACACACTCCTTGACATGAAAAGTGGTTTGAGTAAGCGCTTCTCTGTGTTGTTTGTTGTTGTTGTTGTAGCCTCACCTGGGTGCCCCTCTCCCACAGACTCTGACGTGAACATGAAAGACCCATCCTCCAGGCAGTCACTCATCTTCTAACACCACCAGGTTACACTGGACGGCTCGCAAAAAAAATAAAACACTCCGAGGGAGAAGTAGATAAACTGTCCTCGGTTCACACAAACTTGCAGCCCAGGGAGTTGAGTGGAGGCAGCTTTCTGGTACAGTAATCCTACTGGTGTCTGGAAGGATTTAGAGAGAGAGAGAGAGAGAGAGAGAGAGAGAGAGGTAGACAAAACAGAGAGAGAGAGAGAGAGTTGCAGCACTCCCTGCTGCAATACAAAATCTATCCTACAAAAACTGCACGTCTATGTGCACATGGTCCTATATATGGCCAAGACATGCGCACGCACGCACACACACACACACACACACACACACACACACACACACACACACACACACACACACACACACACACACACACACACACACACACACACACACACACACACACAAGCACATGCGTCATGTGAACTGGTGTGTGTGTGTGTGTGTGTGGGGGATAGACCATTCCAGGGGGGTGTTGTTGATGGGAGGGCTTTTCCCTCTTTGAATACTCCCAGTTTAACCCCTTGTGTGCACGCTGACAGGGTGACTGACACAGCAGCATCCCCAGTAGTGGGGTTGTGTTGTGCAGTGGCGTCAGTTCAGTAAAAAGCTAAGGTATGGCAATTGAATTGATTAGTTCGATTGACTGTTGCACCCTTAAACAAATGCTACTGTCACCAGGTGCAGACCAATACTCAGCATTCTACCACTTTTTGTGGTCACATGTTCAGATACTGGATTCTGATTGGCTTAAAAGAGTGGTAAATCAGTCAACAACCTTGAGTTGGCTCATGGACCCCGCCCACTGTTGTGTTGCAGTTGATTGTAACTAAGTCACCTTGCAAGTTACAACTGTGTTTTCTTTCATTTATATTCTTTCATTTATATGGTTGTTTGAAACAGTGGTAAATCAGCCAACAATCCACTCCCTCTCATGGTAAATGGCTTACTTTATTGGTTTGTTGTGTACAGCTCAAATAGACTGATTTAGCAATAAATGGTATGTTCTACAAAGTGAGGGGGGCCTCTGGTTTTTTGGTGCGTGTTTATTTTTACGTGAAACGTAGACCTACCATTGTTTCCTGTTGAGATTGGCACATTTCACCCAGGTTTTTCTCATCTCACTCGCGTCACTTCGTCTGCTGACCTCACTCAGCAACGAAATAAACAGAAAATAAACAAAAATTTAAATAAAACAATTCACAGGAGGCAAGCAGTGATCACCCCATGGTGTGCAGTGCACTGCAATGTAGTTTCAAATGCACTACAATGCAGGCGCTTTTTGAGAGTGAAAAAATAAGAAGACACGTGTGACATGTGTGATCTGGGCAGCTTGCCCCAGGAAATGTGCCAAGCTCAATAGGGAACAACGGTAAATGTGTGCTGCTGTTTTGGCCATATAGGACTCCCAATGGGACTGTTCCTGGTAGAATAAAGTTGAAATAAAACAAGAATAAACAAATAAAGCCACACACATATACACACATACATAAACACGTGCACACAACCGGAGGAGGGGCCATCTAAGGACATGCACAAAATGTGGAATCCGTTTTGGCAAAACATTGACGTCTTCGCAGCTACTCTGTGATCCATTATCAGCTTCAGATTAACACCACACACTGTATACAGTACTTCAACATGGTGTAACAGAGGCGGCAGTGGCTCAGGGGTAGAGTTGCCGTCCTAGAACACAGAAGTTCCCGAAGGGTTCCCAGTTCGATCCCGGGCTTCCCCAGAGTTAAGGGCTTTGCACACAGACACATTCTTTCGCACGGACAAAACAGACTATTGCATTTTTTTTTAAGAAAACAATGATTCTCTACGACCTCATGCACACTGGTTCCGAATTTGCCGTGCGACAAGTGGCTGCGGCCATGCGTTCTTTTCTAGATCTAAACCAGTTTGATTCGTGCGTCTTGTCGCATGCGGTAAAAACTCCTTGACTCATTTTATGACTCCTTTTCGGATCCGCAGTGTGGATTCCGCACAGCCTTGCACACCAAATCCAATGCGTTTTATTCATACGGCAAACGGAAAAAACGCAACGGTCCTGTGTGCAAAGGGCTTTAGCGTCGAAGAGTCCTTGAGCAAGACTCTGAATCCCTAGTTGTTCCCGATGAGTGCATGGTTTCCTCTGCCATCTGTGTATGAATGTGTGTGAATGGGTGAATGTAATGCACATTCTATATAAGGTCCCTTGGATAAAAGCGCTATATAAATGCACCGTTTAATAGAGCAAATCTTTTATTCACTGTAACACAAACTGGGGCTCTGGGGCTGGCACATATCATCTTTCCCATCTGCTTCTCATTTGGGTTTGAGGTGGCTTCCAGCTTTTAGCATGGAGTAAAACATTTCTTTCCCTGACGGCTTGGGACCAGCATAAGCACGATGCCATTAGAAAGACACCAGCTGTGGAGAAAATCGGTTTCATCGCTGTTTTACAGGTGATGGAGTTATGGCTATTCCTCAGTTTAGTCAGGAACACTGACGTCAAAGTAGATTTAACCAAATTTGCACAAAAACAGTTAAAGGGCTGCGCTTTCGGGTTCCCTGATTTTGTTAACACATGCTTGCAAAATCAGGGAACTTCAGAAAGAGGTGCACCACCTACGTAGTCACACATTTTCAATAAACATTCTCAAAGAAGCAACATTTTTTCATGAATTAAAAACAAAATTCGACAATCTTTTCAATCATTTCATCAATAAATCAAAGAAAACCAGAAGAAATTCCACAAATGTTTATGTAGTGAAAATAGACGATCTACAAGCTCACAACGCATCGCGCCGCGTTGTAAGCTTGTAGATCTGCTGTTTTCACTAGTTTGGGTCAGGGGCAAACTTGTCTTTCCTGGACAAACATCTCAAATTTCGCTTTCCGGTCTCGAGCTAAAAAGTTTGGGAAAGTGGCAAAGTAGAACACTGAGGAAGGCCTTTTGGAGAGTGCGGTGACTAAACTTACTTTAACCACAGGAATACTTGTGTCCCTGTGCTAGAGGGAACAACACATTGTGAGCTTCTATTTTCTATATTCATCGAAGATATTCAGTGTAGAGCGAGAACATCAGGGTCCCTAGTATACTGCCCTGGGGCACTCCACCCTTTCTTGTTTTTTTTTTCTTTTGCTAGTTGTTTTTATCGCTCTGACCTTTGGACACTGCACTATATTAGGTTGTGTTAGTAGTTTTTTTTTGTATTTCTGCTTGTGTTTCACATGATGTTGAGATACTTGTTGCACTAACTAGCATTGACTGTTATGGTCACTTTGATTTGGGCACTGTATTATATTGATAGTTGTGCTTTAGGACACTTTATGTATATTTATTTATATATATATATTATTCGTTCCCTTTCTTGATGTACCTTGCTCTTACTGTACTTACTGTACTCTGTACTCTGTTCTTGTTTTTTTCTTTTTATCTTTTTCATACTTCTCTGTAACTTTGTAAATAACCTTATACTGCTGTGCTGCCTCTGGGCAACTGATTTTCCCCCTTGGGATAATAAAGGTATCTATCTATCTATGACCTCCGGTCAACTGATTATGGAGTTTAAGTGTATACAACTGACAACCACAATAGGAGTTGTATCGAGTCTTAAGGGAAGTGCCATCGTATGACGAGGGGCTGCGTGTCACCGCGTTGACGAAAACTTTCAAAACTTGAAAAGTACACTGAAATACACTGAACTGTATTATCAAATAGGTCTAACCTGGTTTTCAAATTTACATTGTATTGTGCCGCCTCTACTGCCATATATGGCAGCAGAGGCGGCACAATACTGTGCCAGCCTTTCTGCCTTGTCTTTGGCCATCCCAAGTTGTCGACACCGTCCAACAACCAGTCGGTGTCCATGTCCTAGGTGCTGGAAAGCCGTCGGGTTGATTGCCTGTCTTCTCTGTAGCTGTCCATCAGAGAGGCTGTCAGGTACTGTAGCATCATCTGTTGGTAGATTCTACTGGTGAATAGTGCATTCTTGTATAAGCTATATATAACCAATTCACAACCCTCACAAATGTGTTAATCGTATCGTATGTTTGTGCATGTAGCAGCCAGCAGTCCATTGAACTCAATGGACTTTTGGGGTTACAGAAAGGTTAACAAAAAATGTATAGTCTGGTTGCCTATAGCAACCACACTAATATAAATAAAATCGCACCCAGTGTGAAGTGAGCTGTGCTTTTTATGAATTCATTTCATTAGACGTCCCACAAAGCTTGACCAATGTACATACGTAAGTATGTAAATACAAACAGACAAGGCCTGATGTAGGAGCAGTTAGCTCCGCACAAAGACCATACTGGACTGTCACAGAGCTGGGGGAGGAAAAGGCAGAGGTCGGTGTGTGTGTCCAGTAATCATCACCCAAGATACACCAGGCCTGGTGTCAAGTCTTAAGATAAGTGCTATCGCACGATGAGGGGCCGTGTGTCAACGCTTTGACGACGTGTCAAACCCTGAAAGGTCATTCATAAGCCTCACAGCTTACACACTACAAATATAGCTCTAAGCGTGAATTCAATACGGAAGATCTAAACTCTCATGCGTTCAATGTTGGCAGCACTTGGCTAAGCGTCACTTCCGTTTTCCCACGCTGTCAGAATCCTTTCATTCACAAATCTGAACGTGAGCACTACTACTACTAGCCAATCGAATTCTACAACCAATCTGCGGCCAGCCAATCAGCGATTGTGCTCCTTTCAATCAAATATCCCTGCCTCTCTAACCTGTCATTCTCCTTTCAGTCAGCAACCAAGTGGTGTGAAAAGTACCCTGTTTTTTTTACTTAAGTAAAAAGTATCAATACTGCAATATAGAAATACTCCGTTACAAGTAAAAGTAAACATTTTGCATGTACCATATCAAATTGGTGTGATCTCTGCTTTCAATGAAATGTGTTCATCGTATGTTTGTGCATATTATTCTGTTTCTAAAGAACCCAGTCAGTTGCATGATGCGGGCCTGGGGCCGAAATAAATACACTGAACTGCATCATCAAATGGGTCTAACCTGATTGTCAAATGTACATTCCCTGTGCATGGTCAGTCAGTCAGTCAGTCAGTCAGTCAGTCAGTCAGTCAGTCGGTCGGTCGGTCGGTCGGTCATACATACATTTAACTATTAGGTTAAGCTTTGATGATGCACACATGCTTAGTTTTGCAAAAGTAAAAAGTAGGGTGGGATTGGGGTTAATTGGCTTGTTTTCGGGGAGAGAACCCCAGCCCCCCACTCAGCAGACAAGGCAAGCAACCCGCAACGCCAAGAGAGCTAGCTCGCTTGGCATGGCGAGTTACGGCCCTATCTCTTGCAGGGTCGTTACACTATCAACCAATATAACTATTTTTGATTATCTTTTTAACATCTCCATTAATGTATTGGAATTGTTTGCTTCTCTTTTTCTTTCTTTCTTTCTTTCTTTCTTTCTTTCTTATTTTTCATGAATAGATGTGAAACATTGCTTCAGAGCTGTACATACATTCAACCCGATGGTGACTTACAGTGAACTCAGTTTAACATCTGTAAGTGGCCTACTTAATATATCACTACATACAGGCCACCATGGAGTGAATGGCTAATGTCTAGACTTTTAGTAAACTGGACCTGAGTTGGAGGGTAGAATCCGCTTTTGTTTTGACATAATATTTTATCTTTATTCATCAGTAATTTATCTCAGGCCCTCCACAAGCGTTCTTCTTATCAGTTCAGAGGGTCCATTGTGAGGCGGTGGGTTTATGAAACCCACGGGTTACTCAGTGCGGCCATGAATGAAGTTCAAAGTTCAAACCCGACTGAAATGTCCACCTAGAGCCAGTGGACCCCACTGAGGAAGAAGAAGCGGCGCTAACCACAAAGAATGATGAAGGCCCAAACTTTCTTTAGACTCGGGAGCTCAGGTGAGGTCACAATAATAGACACAGTAGAGTAGGCTACAGTTACAAAATAAAATAACTTAAACAGTACATAAACAAGTCAACTACCAGTAAGACGCCCTAAGGGCGAGAAGCGACCTCGCCCTGAAGGGCATGGGCACGTGCACGCATCCGCCTGGGTGACAGCAGACTGCTGGGCAAGCGCTGGTGCTTTGGCAAGGGATCGACTTTGACCCAAAAAAATGCACAGACATGTTTGGACAAAATGTGGCCATATTTTCCCAAATATGGTGATGACTGATGTCTGACATCATAGACCACATGAGACTGGAGTCTGGACAGAATACTTCCATATATGGGCATTCCCAGATTGGCTATGTGCATATATGGGCATTCCCAGGGCGTTGTGATGTCAGAACAGGTCAGTGCAAATGAATTCTGTCTTGGCCATTCAATTGCAACATCATTGTGATGTCAGAAGAGCATGAGGTGTGACAGACCGACGGACAGACAGACGGACATGAGCTGGAGGTTTTCTTACTAAATAGTGACTATATGGTCGCAAAAAGCGAAATAACTTAATTAAAACAGCTGCGATCACAAACATAAATGACAAGGTTTTTTTAAACTCATTCCAGGAGGTTGGGGGCTGCTGACAGAGTTTGGCATTGTGACCTTTGTGATGGCGCAAGCACAACTGTTTAACCATGACAGTACACCAGCCAACGTCCATCCTCTGGTTATGTCAGAAGACTCAACAACATGGGGTTGAAGGGATACCTCACTCACAATTATTACATAATCGCCTTATCATCGCAGTTATTTGAGATGATCTCAATGATTTTGTGTAATCGTCATAATGGTTTCCATGTCGAACATTATCGAAATGTAGAAAAATTGAGGCAAAAAAGGAGAGACAGCCGCTGATACGAACGACCTACGGCCTGGTCGCGACCTAGGCCACGACCTGGAGGTCGTAGGTCCCGGTTCTGGAGGTCGTAGTTCGCGGTACATACTTGTTAGGTCGCGGCCGGTCTAGTTTCGCGACCCCCGGCCGTGGTTGCGCCACCTCGGTCGTCCCCGGGCCGTTGTTGCGCGATCGGGCCGTTGTTCAGCGACCTGGGAAGTCCGCGGTCGTATTTAAAAGGTCTTTTTGCAGAATATTCTAGAGCAGCAGCGCTATTCAACCTTTTGAAGCTTGTGATTGGCTGAACCGGAGGTAGGAAGCGCTCCATTGTAGTCACTTGGACCGCGCGAGGTGCACCAAAACCTATCCTTAACCCTAACCCCAACTCTAACCCTAACCCTAACCCTAACCCTAACCTGCCGACACTGAGTAGCTAACCTGCCGACGCTGTTGAAAACGAGCGCTCCTTCCCTTAGCAAGCGTAGAGTTTCTAAACTCGCGTCCCTTCCCTTAGCAAGCGTAGAGTTTCGATCGCGGCGCTCCTTCCCTTAGCAAGCGTAGAGTTTCTAAACTCGCGTCCCTTCCCTTAGCAAGCGTAGAGTTTCGATCGCGGACTTCCCAGGTCGCTGAATTACGACCGAGATCGCGCAAAACCTCCAGAACCGGGACCTACGACCTCCAAGTCGTGGCCTAAGTCGCGACCAGGCCGTAGGTCGTTTGTATCAGCGGCTCTTGCTGCAAAAAAGCTCACAGCTGATCAGCTCTTTCTGCTATTTTTAAAGACATTTGAAAGTGTGCAATTATTATATCGTCGTTGTCGGGTGGAAACCTTGTATGTCCAAAACCGATGGTTTTGTATTTATCATTTTTAAAATGACTTAAACTAGTGAAAACAGCCGATCTACAAGCACACAACGCCTCGCACCACGAGGTGTTGTGTGCTTGTAGATCAGCTGTTTTCATTACTTCTGTGCGACGGCCTTGTGTGATGAAGCAGTGCTTTACTTTGCGAAAAAAATTACAAATTTGAAACTTGGAGATACAAGGTTTCTGCCCGACAGTGACGATATGTGATCTATTTTGGTGACTTTATTTATTGGCATCAGTCGTTGTCAGTCGTTTCTTTGTACATTTGTCATATGGGCCCCGCGTGTTCGCAACCCTAAAGGGTCAACAGAAACGGTTCAATGCCAAAAGAAAACACAAACCAATTGTTAATTTCAATTCATCGTGAGGCAGTCAATCGTCAAGTAAACGATGATGATTGTGACAGCCCGAGCAGTGACACGGGGCGGAGGGCAAGGTTGCTTGACATTCCTAATCTAACTGGGACAAAGTAGCAACGTAATTACAAAGAGTCCAACCAAGCCTCAGCGGGGATTAATAACCTGAAGCATATAGGGTCCTGAACGTTATATGAACTCATGGCAGATCTACAAGCTCACAATGTGTGCTTTTGAGCTTGTAGATTGGCCATTTTGTAAAACGATGTTTGGTGTAGAAGAGGAAAAAAGTACAGGGCCCAGTATTCATAGGTTGCATTATTTTGTAGTCCTAAACCGGCCATATTGAGGACCAACACAGGTGTTCAATTTGTCTGATTGGCATAGAACCAATGTTCTACGTTAATCAAAACACCTGTGTTGGTCCTCAAGATGGCTGGTGTAGGACTACAAATGCAACCCATGAATTGACCACTTGGGGACTCCGGGCAAACAAATAAATGGTTACGATTTGTGTGCATGGTGCATTCATCTGTGTGCGTGCACCGTGCGTGCGCATGTGTGTGCAAGAGTGTGCATCAATAGGAGAGAGAGAGAGAGAGAGAGAGAGAGAGAGAGACAGAGAGAGAGAGAGAGAGAGAGAGAGAGAGAGAGAGAGAGAGAGTTCATTAATGCAATGCATCCCCCTGGGGGTCCTTGAGGGGGTCCCCATCAGAATTAGTTACTTTAACCACTATAACCCTAAATGTTTGAAAATCTTGGAATAAATTAAAATGACACAAATCTTGTATGGGAGGGTCTCTCCCTGGTAGGAACTGTAGTAGATTAGAGATTATCATGATTGATCATGTGTGACGTTATAGAGTAGATCATGTATTCATTGATTATGTTAATATCTAGGTCTTTATGATGATACTAATACTTGATAGTTGGGAGTCGAGAGGCCTTCAGTAGGCCTCAGTAACTTATTGTTTTGGTAAAGCTTATCTTGTTATGATACAGCTCGTCCCAGAGGCCTTGGCTACACAGTATAACACCTGTGTCTCACAACACCTCGGGGCAGAACCTTACCACTGCCCAGAGTGTTAATTTGCACTTCTGTCCATGATATCATGTTACATAAACTTGACCACCACCACCACCTAATATAATAGTCTTGTCTCCTCATTTTCTCATGATTATTGATTGATCTGAATTCCACCACAGTACCAACACTATTCAGACGGAGATCACCGCTGTGTCCGACTTCCATCCCATAATCACGTACTGTGACCTGATCAGGAAGGACACTCCTTCTAGCTGATTGGACGGATAAAAAGCAGCCCTTTCGCCCCCGCCCCCACCCCACCCCAAACGGAGCGGCTGAGCTCTTTGAGGATCGGTCAGTCCTGCAGTCATGGGTCGGTCACACACAAACCTGAACGAACAGGACAGTTATTGAACGTCGGGGACAGACTAGTAACACCTGTTTGTTTTTCCTCAGGTTCAAGGACCTGTGGCCCCCCTCCCCTCCCCCTTCCCCTCACAGTGTGTGTGTGTGTGTGTGTGTGTGTGTGTGTGTGGTTACTAACTAGTCCCATCCGGATGGCAGCAGGCAGATGAAGCTGGAACGTGCCAGTCCCACTTATGGCCCTTTTTTATCGCAAATGTTGGAGGAGAGCAGGTGTGTGTGTGTGTGTGTGTGTGTGTGTGTGTGTGTGTGTGTGTGTGTGTGTGTGTGTGTGTGTGTGTGTGTGTGTGTGTGTGTGTGTGCGTGCGTGCGTGCGTGCGTGTGAGTGTGAGTGTGTGGGAGGGGGGAGGGGCTGCTGTTTGCGGAGAGATTATAGTTTGGCATGTGTTGCTTAGTCATGCAAGCAACTCTGCACAACAATACACTGAGACACTGAACCTCCAATGTCTTGCATGGTTTCCTCTGGTGTCGATGTGAGAAATGTAGCCAAAGCACTTTGGATGAAGGCTCAGGAAAATACGTAATGTGTAGTTGTATGGATAGACTTTGTGTATGTGTGCAGGCACATGCAGAGAATGTTAGAGAGGCAGGGGCTGACATTTCTAATGGGGCCTTTTGGTGAAAATAGCGAAAATAGCAGACCTCCAAGCTCACAACGCGCTGTCGCGCTGCGGCGTGTTGTGAGCTTGGAGGTCGGCTATTTTCGGTGCTTGATACCACACTGAACTAAATATAATCAAGTCGACACTGGAGATGGTTGTGTACAAGCAAGGATTTCCACACAGAGAGGGCAATTCTTTCAACAAAAGATGCTGCATTCAAGTTCATGAGAGTTTGGACAAGGCGGTTCTCTTGAATGCTGCCTTCAGGTATGGCATGGAAAGAGCGCATTTGCATTTCTTTCGCCATGGTTAAAAACTGCATTCATGGTCTGGATAGGGCACTTTTTACAGACGGATAAAGGGGCAGGGAGCTCGAGCGCCCTTTGATGTATGTGTGCATGTGCCTGCATGTGTGTGTTTGTTTTTTTACAATGTTCTATGAGCATGAGCTGTAAAACCTGCAGCTCCCTGCTTCCCTGGTGATTGCAGAACTGCTCACTAGAGCACATTTACCCTGAACTACATATCTGCTATTTGCTTTATTTAGTTAAATAAGAGATATCCGTGCAGACTCCACTTTGCCCAGAGAACATTTAATCAACAGATTCCATGAAGCACTAGTTTTGTGGCTTATTTGGCTCCGTTCCCTTTTTCTACTTCCCACCAAGCCCCCCGATTGGCCCGCTTCGCCAAAGAGGGAGTGTGGCGCATCGACCAATGGCTGCTCCCGTGAGCGCCAAGCGGTAGGTGGGGTACGAGGCCGGCATTCCGATTGGCCGCTGCAGGTCTGACACACTCCCCGTCCCCGCACCACACAGAAAAACAACACAACACAATGCTGTTGGTAATACAGTAGGTTTGCTGTTGTGTGTTTATGTGTCAGTGTGCTTGTGTGTGTGTGCGTGCCTGCTTATTATGATTGATTTTGTGTGAAAACCAGAAACGGCACATAGTCTCCATACTAAGACCTAACTTGAACCCCTCAGCTGAAAGCCGGACTGAATTGTGTGTGGTAGAAGTGATGTTTATAGCTGACAGCCATGACAACACAGATAATACAGACATAAAGATAAAGAAAGATATATGCTCAGATGCAGTTGGCACTATATGATTTCTTAATAATAATAATAATTATTATTATAATCACCATCATCATCATCAGTAAACAGTAAACTTAGCCTAACCTTGCCTCCCTGACCATTTGATTTTTGCATCCTATTTTTTAATTATTTTCTCTGCATAGTACTGTGTTCTATCTGTCTGTCATTCATTGTTATATGAGTTTAAAAAAGAATCTCAATTTAAATAAGTCATGTGCTTACTTGAGCTTATATCCTTTTAGTTGACCGTGTACCAGTGAAGTGTATACTGTCATGAAACTGTACCTTTTCCAAACTTCTAATGAATAATTAAATCAATCAATCAATCAATCAATCAATCAATCAATCAATCAATCAATCAATCATCATCATGATCTTTGCATGTTTCTTTCTCCAGAACTCATGCACATAATTATCTTTTGCCATGGATCATTCACCATGGCAAAATTGTGATGACGTGTAAATGCAGTACAGGCACGCATGTACATACATGAACACACACACACACACACACACACACACACACACACACACACACACACACACACACACACACACACACACACACACACACACACACACACACACACACACACACACACACAAGCATACCGTAGTAGCACATGGCAGGCGTGAAGAAGGGTCAGAGGGACTACAGCAGCTGGCTTGGGGACACTGTTATTGCGGTCCATTTTGAACTCTCAGCACATTCCTGATGAGTGCAATATTACAATTACTCAGAAACAGTCTTTGGGACGATTTCATGTGCAGAGCAGCTTCTCTTCAAGCTTTAAAGTTATAATGGGTGATTGAAAAGAAAAGGCAAAGATATGGAGAAATCTGAGGCAGTGTACATTGCCTCTATCTTTAGTGTACGGTGCCACAACATTCATTTTAACAAATGAATGGTTGTTACTGTAGCCTACACAACAAATATCTCCTAGCTGCAACGCAATACAATACAATCTATACTATGGTACCATGGCAATTATAGCCCTTTATGGTCCTTTTTATACACACACACACACACACACACACACACACACACACACACACACACACACACACACACACACACACACACACACACACACACACACACACACACACGCACAATTCTGGGGGTCCATGACATTAAAAAGTTTGAGCACCACTGATATTGAAACATACTTTTTTTTTTTTTTTTTTTTTTTTTTTTTTTTTTTCTCAGAAAACTGGATTTAGAAGACATTTGTAGAATTGGCCTCAACTCTGTTGAAGGGGTGGGGGGGTCGAGTGTGTATGTTACGTCTGTTTGACAACAGACTACTAAGAAGAATGAAGAATGAGTGACGCAGAGAACGTGTCAGAGAACCAGTAAACAAAGTGGGTGAATGCAGGGGTGTCGCACCAAATTCTGGGCCCTGGGTACAAGGATTGACAGCGGGCCCCCCATGAATGTTCTTCATAGGGGGAGGGGCACTCGGTGCCGCACTGTGAGCTTGTATATCTGCTATTTTTCAATAGTTAAAGCATAAAATAATTAAGGCCCCTCCAGATTGGGCCCTAGTAACTCAGTCCCACTTTCCCCCCTCCCTTGTGACGCCCCTGGGTGAATGTGATGCACAGAGGGACGGCAGTCAAAGTTCACCACATCGGCACAGACCAGTGCCTCCCGACCATTACTGGTTCAGGTTCAGGGCCCACTTGTCTATCTCTAAAACAGTGTTTCCCAAACCTTTCAGGTCGAGACCCAAAAGAGAGATTAGACGTTTGCCCTTGGACCCAAACTTGTGAAAATAGCAGATTACTTAATTGCAGATTAGATTTGCTTGTTTGTTTTAAAATGTATACAATTATGCTTGTTTATTTTAAAATGTATACAATCATTTTTACTTTTGAAATATCAAATCCTGTGACCCACAAAATGCGTTCCGACCCGCTGTTTGGGAAATGGTGCTCTAAAAGGCCCACCCATCTGACCACTTAACACAGATATGTGGGCTGTATTTTCAGAGCATGTTAATTTTGATTGATTGATTGATTGATTGATTGATTGATTGATTATTAGCAGTTTTCAGGAAGAAGCACAGGAAGGTTCAGTTCAATACAAAGTCTGCTCTGTTTGGGTCCTTTGTACTCAATTAAACATCTAAGGACAGACAATATACAATACCATTTAAAAACACAATTTAAACAGCTAGAAAGACAGTATGTACAGTATACAGTGTTCCACATGGTTGTGGGTAGCATAGTGGAGAACACATTGTTTGAGCCCAATCTGGGGTGAACTTGATTTGTAATGATCAATCAATCGATTGTTTTCCAGATTGGATCAATAGAACTAACGTAGTATACTTTTAACTGCCTATATCTCAAGATTTTAAAGACAAGCTATATAGCCTGACCTCCTCTCAGAGGTCAAAGTTCACATGAGGTGAAGGAAGGAAAAGATGGTTATTTTGGAGTTAGCATGGATTTCTGCCCGACAGCATATATACGTATACACACACACACACACACACACACACACACACACACACACACACACACACACACACACACACACACACACACACACACACACACACACACACACACACACACACACACACACACACAGAGAATGTATTTTCAGGCCAAGGACTCCTTAGCTGAGAGAGAGATGAAGCAGGGAGCTCCTCAGAATAGGGATGCTAGGGTTATTTGGTAGTAAATCTGATGACCCCCATTGAAGACCCCTAGCCTACAGTATTTGTAATGTACATCCATCTAGCATCCATTCAGTACATGGAGACTTTTTTGGTCCATACTGTAATGTCACCCATAGAGGGCAGCCTTGTTTAAGAAATATCTGAACCATGAGACTTGAAGGGAGGATAAATATGGGGTTTAGCCTATAACCAGAAAACTCTAGCATTACCTCTAGTTTGTCTATTTGTGGATATTTAGAAGAAAATAATATAATTGTCAATAACAATATCATAAAGTGCCATGTTCATTCAAATATAAGTCACCAGGTATTCCTAAACTTAACCTCAGTAAAACTATTCCTAAACCTAACCTTATGCCTAAACCTAACCATAGAATACCCAACCTAACCTCCTATAGTCATCCCATAGTCAGCCTATAGACATCCTAAAGCCATCCCAGTCATGCCATAACCCAGCCTATCTTAAAGTCATGCTAAAGTCTTTCCATATAGTCATCCCATAGTCATCCTAAAGTCATCTATATTCATCCCACAGTCATAACCTAACCTTATTCCTGAACTTAAAGGAGTAGTTCACCCCCAAAATGCATTTCTTGTTGTGGGCTCGCCAGGAAAGGCGAGAACACTATGTTATCTTCATTATTTATTTACCAAGTTCTGCCACGACAGTACAAAGGCAGGGCCCTTAGCCAATGAGATGCAATTGGAAATTGCACCTGGTGTTAGCTGGAGTATTGGTTGAGTTTCACATGACAGTTAGCACGCTGCATAATATAGTCACGTTGGTAACCATACTTGCAATTGAGGTGCCAACGAGCCAAAGAGTAGATCTTTGTGCCTATACATGCGAGCCGACACTGTTTCTTAGGAATAGTATTTCTAGTTATAGATAGATATTATTATAATATAAATGGTAAGACGGAATTCAGTTCCCAGTTTATTCCACTAAACTGCTCCACAAGGTGCAAGCTGGTATAAAAGGGAAATTTTTGAGCGGTGATAACCGCTCCTATAGACCGCTTTTTTACCAAAACTATGATGTCACAAATGATGATGACATGAGTTCACTAGACCAATGAAACACTTCGATTCTGTTGATCTGTCCATGATGTCATAGTCACAGAGGCACCCGATTGGTTCACCCTGATTTAGAACGCGTTTAGGCAGCGTAAAATACGTCATAAAAAATGATTGAGCGGTGCTAACCTTGAATTTCAAAATTGTATTAGATGAATATCCCTTATAAGCGATAAAATAACCACACTTTTAGACAGACTGTGGAAAATCTTACAGGTTATAAATGATAGGCAACTAATACAAGTTTGAAATACAAATAAACAGCTTTTGAAAAAAATGATGATGTCACTAATGAAGATAACATGAATTAACTAGACCAATGAAACACTTCGATTCTGTTGATTTGTCCATGATGTCATAGTCACAGAGGCACCCAATTGGTTCACCCTGATTTAGAATGCGTTTAGGCCGCAGAAAATATTATGTCACAGACACGGAGGCACCCAATTGGTTCACACTTTAGGCCATTGACTTTGAATTTCAAAATTGTATTAGATGAATATCATTGATAAGCGATAAAATAACCACACTTTTAGACAGACTGTGGAAAATCTTACAGGTTATAAATGATAGCCAACTAATACAAGTTTAAAATACAAATAAACAGCTTTTGAAAAAAAAATGATGCTTCACTCTGATTTAGAACGCGTTTAGGCAGCAGAAAATACGTTATAACAAAGTAATGTCATAGACACGGAGGCACCTGATTGGTTCACCCTTTAGGCCATTGAATTTGTTGACGAACAGATCTTGACAAACTAAAATATTCATCTTCTGGCCTCTGTCGTTCTGCACCATCTTGAAGAAGGATCTTTTTTCTAGAACATCCTGACTCAAGGTCTGTGGTTCTGGAATCTCCTCGACAAGGGTCTGTGGTTCTTTTGTATTCTTGCCCAGGGTCTGTGTTTCCGGAGCCTGCTGGTCCATGCTCTTCGGGCACTTACAGAAGGTCTTCTTGAAAGATTCAGTCAAGTCAGTGGTCTTGAACATAGTTGACAGCTGTTCTACTTGGCCCTCGCCCTCTGAGTAGTCTTTGGCGGTCCAGACCAAGGTTTTGGCTGATGATCTCACACACCTTCAGCACCTGCTCACGCCTCATCAGGATGTGGTAGAAGTGTTTGACAGGGTGAAAGAGAATTCAGATTTTGCCCATTCCACTGATTGTCCACTGATTGTCCCGGTCCCAGTGATTGGTCTGATCTTTGAAGAGGAACTCCTCATCCTCCTCACCAGACTTGGTCTCCACCCTTTGCAGTGACATAACAGGTTCAAAAGGGATGTCTACATTACTGGATGCTTCCACATACCTGGCTGGTATGTTGCGCATAATATACTCCTGATGGTGTAACCGACATAATCTGTTTCCAAGAGGCAACCCAGCACTTCTTCGCGTTGGCCGTCAGTCAAAGATAGAGGGAAAAGTCTGACCAACCACATATCCTGGACCTTTCTGGCACAAATCGACCACCACCCAGGATTCAAGACAGCGACCACGCTACATTACCCTCGCAGACTATGGTTGCTGTTTCGAATCCTGGGTTTTGTTCAATTTGAGCCGGTGTAAAGGTCAGGACACACGAAAACCTTATATAGTCTGAGCAGACCTCTAGAATGACATCATACACAACAAAAAGAATATTGCCATGCATGCCTATCAACACTGATTCGCGCAGGCGCCCTTGCAGGAATTAGTTTGCACCGCTCACTTCGCACGGGTGCGATTTTTCTTGTATTACTTGTGCCAGCAGAGAGAGCAAGTACTGCGTTCGGCTGCATATGTACGTATGTACGTATGTCGATGTCTGCCAGTGTTTAAGCCCGTAGCCCAATCAGGGGCCAGCATTTCTGGCAACGTCATCATTAACAGCCAAGGAGGGACCAGTATTCCTGGTGATGCCAGTGGTGATGCCAGTGGTGAGCGCACCTCATGGCACGCTCTGCTGGCACACAAGTAGGCCATACTCGTGCCTACTTGTGCACAAGCCGCAAGTTGGCACCTCGACAGAGTGCAGTTGTAGTTATTATTTAACGGTGGTAAACCGCTCCTATACGTGGCTGTGCGTCTGTCTGTAGCCTTTTTCCTCAGTGTTTTGCCATAGTAAAATGTGTGTACGTAGCATCATGTTTGTCTAGTGATGTCATATGTCGTTTGTCTGTAGCCTTTTTCCTCAGCGTTTTGCCATAGCAAAACGTTTGTGTGTAGCATAAGCATACCCTGTACATCCTAGACTCAAATCCTAATCTGAAGACGTTATGCAAGCACGACCACCGCTCACTTCATATTGGGTGTGATTTTTTTTTAGACTGCCAGCTGCCTTTACTTACGGGTTTGGTCATCAACTAGATTCAATGATTCAACTAACTTCACAGATGGATGATTTGCAACTGTCAGATGTGCAAATCGGTGTTATTTGGAATGATGTCAATGGTTTGTGTTGTGTGACGTCAGACCAGAGCTCTGGTCGACCTGAATAAAAAGTGGTGCAGTTTCTAGACGTCACATTTAGTCAGGGTACCACCAAGAGAAGGTATTTTCAGACAGAGTCTACTGTGAGAGTCAGAGATAGTGGGGAGAAAAAGATTGTCAGAGAATATATTAGTCTTTCCAGCCTGCAAGAGACAAAGAAAGCCTCCCAATTTACAGTCCAAGTAGCAGAAGTGGAGTGTCCATATACCTTCACGTCTCGGGTCACCCTCCATGAAGACATGACGAGGAGTCACAACAACCTCTACGGTCAAACGATGAGCACTGGACAGCTGCCCTCATCTTCCTGTCGGACAATCACAAGCTGTGTAACCGGCCAGCAACAAGGAGACACAGACCAACCGAGATCTTGCGAGGACTTAAACGCAGCCAGGAGAAGTAAAGAAACATTTGATGACCTACACAGGAAAGAAAACGTCTTATGCGATAAGAGTTTCATTGAGGTATCGACACAGCTTGTCCAGCATGTCCACACCAAAGAAATACGTTTCCAGTGTGAACAGTGTGACAGGGGTTTCAGTCGGTTAAGTCACCTGAAGACTCATCAACGTGTCCACAGTGGAGAAAAACCCTTTGTGTGTAAACAGTGTGACAAGAGTTTCTATCAGTTAGGTAACCTGAAGGTACACCAGCGTGTCCACACTGGACAAAAACCCTTTGTGTGTAAACAGTGTGACAAGGGTTTCAGTGTGTTAGGGAGTCTGAAGAAGCACCAGCGTATCCACACTGGTGAAAAACCCTTTCTCTGTAAACATTGTGACAAGGGTTTCAGTGAGTTAGGTTCCCTGAAGAGGCATCAGCGTATCCACAGTGGAGAAAAACCCTTTGTGTGTAAACAGTGTGACAAGGGTTTCAGTGTGTTAGAGAGTCTGAAGAGGCATCAGCGTATCCACAGTGGAGAAAAACCGTTTGTGTGTAAACAGTGCCACAAGGGTTTCAGGCAGTTAGCTAACCTGAAGACACACCAGCGTGTCCACACTGGACAAAAACCCTTTGTGTGTAAACAGTGTGACAAGGGTTGTATTTATTTTTAAGGAAAACAACAATACAGCAGAGTAAAGTGGCCATATAGGGACAACAAGGATATGAAAACAGACGAAAACATACATGAATATACTGTATACACAGTATATACATATCTATAGATCTACATACATGCATATACATACATGCACAGGCACAACAAAGTACATACGAAGCAAGCAATACAATGAACCCACAGAAACTGCATGCAGGTACAAACACCATATAGTGACCCAACTCAAAACAAAAACAAGACAAAGAAAAAAGTAAAATAAAAAAATAAAAGAAATACATGCAGATCAATACAAACAGGCACTAGACACACACAGACCAACACAGATAAACATAGGACAGGTACAGACAGGCACTGACAACCACAAGACAAATACAGACAAACTACAATACACTACAGACAATTACAAGACCAGTACAAACAAGTCTAAAACACATACAGGTACAAAGGCGTGCCCGATAAAAATTGGTCTGTGACCCACACAAACATCATATAAACAGTTAGAAATCAAAAGGAAACATACACAGTAAACAGCGGTCCACATTGTTGTGGCATGGTGGAGAACAAATGTAACCTCTTGTTTGAGCCAAATCTGGGTTGAACTAGATTTGTAACGATCAGTCAATCAATTGCGTTCTGGACTGGATCAATAGAACTAATGTAGTATACTTTTAACTGCCTCTATTTCAAGGTTTTAAAGACTCCTCTCAGAGGTCAAAGTTCACATGAGGTGAAGGAAGGAAAATATAGTTATTTTGGAGTTAGCATGGATGCCTGACAGCATATAGCCTATACAGTGTGTGTGTGTGTGTGTGTGTGTGTGTGTGTGTGTGTGTGTGTGTGTGTGTGTGTGTGTGTGTGTGTGTGTGTGTGTGTACGTATATATATATATATATATATATATATATATATACTGTGTGTATATAGTAGATATTAGATATAAACACAAAATGATATACATTCATCTGTGTATTTGTCTTACAGAAACAGCCACCATGGCATGGTCT
Source organism: Nannobrachium achirus (assembly GCF_963921795.1). Taxonomy (NCBI): domain Eukaryota; kingdom Metazoa; phylum Chordata; class Actinopteri; order Myctophiformes; family Myctophidae; genus Nannobrachium; species Nannobrachium achirus. The sequence continues at coordinate 55,842,887 of NC_137833.1, forward strand.
CTAGTTTTATGTTTTTTTTAAATATATAGCTCAGTCGAGTAATTAAGTAATTAATTAATGTATGTAGCCTACAACTCTTCAGCTCTCCCACCCCCTGTTGAAGACCCCTGGCCTATCATCTTGCATCCATTCAGTGCATGGAGACTGTTTTTGTCCATACTGTAATGTCACCCATAGAGGGCAGCCTTGTTTTAGCCTGATTTCAGACTCTGCGCTGGAGCTTAAGAGTCTGAGCCTGAGCCATTGTGTTGAGATTTCAAAGGGGAGGGGATTTAAAATTTGAAATTCCCAATCACAAGCGATCTGGTGGGAGGGTTGTGTTTGACTTTTGCACACAAAACAATCCCTCCTCCCCCTCCCCTCAATGACATGCACCCAACAGGTCAGTGTCTTTGATGTTTCACTGATTAGAGAGAATCACTAACGAGCTACTCGACACTTGTATGGCTCAATCAATGCCTGAAGTTCGGAGTCCTTTTGAAGTTCAAAGGGAGCAATTAAGAACTCTGGTGAGCCACGCAGCCACCCCTCCCTCCACTGTTTCTGTAGATTTTTTTCCGTCTTGCTTTGAATTCATTGGTCGGTTCGCCAAGATACGGCTTTGAACCGAATCAAGAGACTCGTCATATGACATATCCAGACCAAGAGATGCAGTTCACTCAGAGAGTGGGCGGGTCTATTGGCTGGAGCCAGGCTAGCCTTGTTTAGAAATATCTGAACCATGAGACTTGAAGGGAGGATAAATATGAGGATTAGCCTATAACCAGAAAACTATATAGCATTTGTCCATTTGTGGATATTTAGAAGAAAATAATATATCTATAATTGTCAATAACAATATCATAAAGTGCCCTCTTCATCCAAATATAAAGTTAATGAATAATTCAGCTCCACCGCGGCCGATGTTATCTATACATTTGTGGTTGTGGAGATGGCAAGATGATTTGGTCTAGTGGACTAAGATAACAAATCTGCATTCCTGGATTTCAGTGACTGTCCCAACTTGTGTACATGTTGCTTCCAGAGTGCTCGGGTCAAATCCGGCAACGTCGGAATGGTCATCACCAGGTATTCCTAAACTTAATCTCAGTAAAACTACTCCTAAACCTAACCATAATATGCCTAAACCTAACCCTAGAATACCCAACCTAACCTCCTATAGTCATCCCATAGTCAGCCTATAGACATCCTAAAGCCATCCCCGTCACACCATAGTCAGCCTATCTTAAAGTCATGCTAAAGTCATCCCATATAGTCATCCCATAGTCATCCTAAAGTCATCTATATTCATCCCACAGTCATGACCTAACCTTATTCCTAACCTTAACCACAGTAAAACAAATACCTAGTAAGACGCCTCAGGGTAACAAGCGACCCAGAGGTCAAGCGACCCAGAGGTCACGCCATGTCTTGGCCATCTGGCCAGTGATGTACTGTACTGTATATCGGACCAGTTACCGATATATGGAGACCCCTGTTACCCATATATGGAGATCCATGTACTATATATGGAGATATGCTGTGAGAGCCCAAACATGCTTACAGTTAGGCCTATATTTGTTATGACGTCTATGACATCTGACATCATACATACAATCCCTTTTATGACCATACATGGAGATCCCTGTCCGTAGAACCACACAGATACAGGATGGATTCTGTTAGTGTGGTGTGGCCGATATATGGCCTATACAAACCAATTGTAACTTCAAACTCAATTTTAATCATGATAGATTCATCAAAACACCTGTCTTCGGTTCTGGTGACTCATACTGCCCTCCTAATTAGCCTAATTCACGACCCGCCCACTCAGCATCCCACGGGTGCTGAAGTCCCGTTTTGAAGGGGTAAATCCTACCATAGCCTATGGAGTTGGCACAGAAATCGCAAATTTAATGCAATTTCCGAATAGTAAAGTATAAAATACGGCTAGCATGATCAAGAACACAAGATACTAAACGGCACAATGCACTATAATTTACTTTACTGTTAGAAATAATGATTTGTTGGCTTTAAGTCCAGTATAGTTTCCCCTTCTAAATTGAAGTCAGCACCCGGGGAAAACTGAGAAACGGAAGTAGGTGGGCGGGCCGTGAATTAGGCTAATACATGAGGGGGCTATCTATATTTTATAAAAAATGTATGGAAACAAATGCTGTTAACTCGGCACCTTAACGTATGAAATGAACATCTATATGTGTATTTTGAACGTTTGAACGACATGTTTAGGAAGCAAAATATATTTTTTAATTTTTACATGTTTTCACCTGCCATGTCTCACCTTAATGACCAAAGACATATATTCAATGCAAATTGTATATGATAGTAAAAGAACATGATCTGTAAAATATATATAAAAGAGTATAATGAAAATAATGCATGCTTTACATGAGCAAATAATTCCATTAATTAAAATGATATATCATGCATGCATATCAAAGCTGATTAATATGGTAATGAGTAATGAAGAAAGACATGAAAGTACATGTAAAGTTATGGAGAATAGAACCTCAGTGAGAGGTTGTATTCTGGAGTACAACCTTTGAATGAATCCACTTTTTACCCACAATGTAATTAATACAGAGTACAACAAAATTATAAAATCCAATCAAGGGTAAAATATGAAGTCAGATAAAAAAAAAATCAATTATAATATAAATAGGGTTACTTAAAGAAACAAACAATTACTTCAAGAGGTGAGACTTACGAAGTGCTTTAAAGGTTCACATTGAATAAATGTTAATGTTAACAGACAACAAAACAAGCGCTCCCCCCTCCCATCCCCAACAGGACGATTTCACCCTTAAATATCTATTAAAATTCCTCTCCAGATTCCCATTTAGTTCACATTCACCGCAACATAATTACATGAAACAGCAGATTATTCATTCAGCCTGGTCAGTGGTGTGTCCAGAGCTCTGAGGTTCTGCCAGAACAGTCTATAAGTAGTTGGTATCTGGGCACTAGTCTGGGATCACTTCACTTTTCTGGGTTTTAACTTGTAGCCGGTCTGGAGCGGAAACCACAACACGTCATGGTGTAGTACTCAAAGGACTACAATTTGCCAGAAATTTCAAACTGGATTCAGCTTTAACCCAAAATATTCCCCTGCGCTCAAGGACATACTTCTAGGGCCTACCTAATAAACTCCTTGATGTGGAGTAGTTTTGCTTTTGAAAAATTTGTTTGGTATATGCATCTTTTAGTCCAACTGTTAGCGACTGGCAAGACTACACTAGACTACTCAAGCATTTTAATAGGGATTGGGGAAACAAACGGGGGGAACCAAATCAAAGCGACGTCGCTTCTAGTGGTTTCCGCGCTTTAGGCGGAAACCAAACGGCCTGTTGTGAACGAACACCAGGCTTTCCCCCAGAAAGCCTGGTAGGCGAGGTTATCTGGGCACTGAACCTCTGAGTTTCTTATCATTAAACTATTTGGGTCACTTGACAAAAAATGTTCCATCATTCGTAATTATAGGTTATTCATTTCCAGGTTAGTATTAAGCGCTCTGCGTAGGTTTTCCCAGAACAGTCCAGGGTGCTGTCCAGCCTGGGACCAGCTCAGGTAGGTGTGTCTCTTCACCAGCCTCCTCATGTGATAGTAGGGAGACAACTGGTGGGTTGGAATGTCCTCCAGAAACACCAGGATCAACACGTCCTTCTGTTCATCAAACAGACGGAAGCTGCACACAGGGAGACCAGAGGTCATTTACACTCAGACAAGTTTAATTTACAAAGGGTGTATATTGGTTAAAGAGATTATTTAATATAACACCTAAATGTAGTGTATGGGGACTGTCGATTGTGACGACTATAGACTGTAAAAAAACACCAAATGTATCCTCAAGAAAGCACAGCAGCGACTGTACTCTCTGAGGCGCCTCAAGAGATTTGGCTTGAGCACCAAGACTCTTGTGAATTTCTATCGTCGCACTATAGAAAGTGTTCTCTGTTCTGACAGGTTGTATCACAGTGTGGTTTGGTAACCTACTGCCCAGGACTGTAGACTGCTGCAGAGGATTGTGAAGACCAGTGTTGCCATAGTCTTGGGTCGCGCGCCCCCGACGACCCATATCACTGTATGGTGTTGTATGTGGTGTTTGTTGGGACTTGTTTTGTGTGGCCTGCATGGTATGTGTGGGTCCACACTCTTGTCGGTCATTGTGACTATGTCTGTGTGTAATAAGGCGGAGAGTGCTCTTGGCACAAGCATTTCATTGTATCTGTACTTGTATGGATATGTGTGACAACAGTTCCAGGACGCGAGTTTTATGTTCTGTAGGATGGAAACGGGATAAACTGTTTTCACTAGTTTTGTGCGTCAGTCTCGTATGATGAAGCAGGACTTTACTAAAAAACATACAAATTTGAAACTTGGAGAATGGAGATACAAGGTTTCTGCCCGACAGTGAGAAGTCTATATTAGCCTACAGTCAAAATGACTAAGTAGGCTACAAATACATAATGAGCATTACATTTAATATTTATTCTACACATTTTTACAGCATTGGAAAGCGTTAAGAATGTTTGTGTCATGTTTGTCCTCGTACAGAAACCATATTAAAACAAAAAATATATCTTTTTCCCTTAATACATTTTTGAAAAAGCTCCAGGGAGCCACTAGGGTGGCGCTAAAGAGCCACATGCGGCTCTAGAGCCGCGGGTTGCTGGCCCCCGCTTTAGGGCGAGGTCGCTTTCCGCCCTTAGGGCGTCTTAATGGTTATTATTGTTGTTGTTGTTGTTGTTGATGATGATTATTGGTTATTATCAATCTATGCCATGAAAACTAAATAAGAATGAAAGTCAATAGGCTATATGCACAGCAGCCATTTTGGAGAGAAGTTGGGTTTCTTACCACTTCCTTCACAGGTGTTAATAATGATACTAATGAAGGCTCTGTTCCATTCTGGTCAAACAGAGTCAGGGTGCTGATATTGAGCATGTTGGCTCACTGGAAACTCTCTGCTACAACAGTGGGTCTCAAAGTGTGGCCGAGGGTAACTTGGGGATTCCAAATTACCCCTTAAAAAGATGTGTAACTCGGAGAGCATACAAATGGAACCAAATGCTCTCAGAGTTATGGGAGTCCTTGGGTTTGAGAACCAATGGTTATTATCAATCTATGAAAAATAAATAAGAATGAAAGTCAATTCAGCATAATAGGCCTATACAAATTGTGCTGCTGCTTTCATGTGTGTAAATGTGGCCCTCATATTCTTTTCATGAATTTTACAGTGAAACATCAGTGAAATGGCGCCCCCACCTGGCCATCTGGATCTCTCTAGAGCACCATTCACTCTCCAGGTAATGACGGCTGATCACACAGATAGTTTTTCTGCTGCCATAGATGGCATCCGCAATGTTCTCCAAGATGGGTTTACCTGGAAAGACAACATACAGTAGATACATTATTGTCTCCGCCAGGCCAAAAGACAATACTATGTTTTGCACCCTGTCTGTCTGTCTGTGTGTGCGCGTGTGTCCGTCCGTCCATCCGTCCAGATAATCCAGCTAAAATCCGGCACCGATGACCCGGTCGCTGCCAGATTGTGCAGAATGTGCACACACACTCCCTGGATGCCAATTCGGAACCTCTGTCCCACACCATGACGCTGAGTTTTGCTTTTTATTTTATTTTGAAAGTACTCCTTCAGATTTTGTGAAAATCTGGCAAATCAGTAGACAGCATCTCTATAGTCATGTGATCCCGACAGATCTGTCCGATGTTTCATATTCCTTCCTAATTGACTAATATTGGCTTCCAACGGATTGGTCTAGTTTGAACAAAATACTTCAAATCATGAATGCAGTGTCAGATTGCTGTGAAAGACTGAAGAAGATCCTTTTCAAATTGCCCTATTATATAGTGCCACCAGGAGGCCACAATAACCTACAGTACCTGACCTGGCGGAGTGCTTGGAAGAACACCGGTTCACTTTTTGAGAGACAGGGAGATAGATTCCTACTTCCTACAGACACTTTTAGATAAATACAGTATTATTTAGAGAAATCGAGGTTTGTACCTGGTAGGAAGTCTCTGTGGTGCAGACAGAGTCTCCAGCCCTGCTCTCCCTCCAGCACTGGAAGCATTTCTCTGCAAACCCAGAGCTCATCGTGACGGTTGTAGGAGATGAAGGCATCGTAGCGCTCAGGAGACCCCCTCTTTCTTTGCTTGGCATCATAAAGGAAGGCAATAAAGAGGTAGTAGCCATAGAAAAGATGCAACCTCAGGAAGTGGTAGGTGAAGGATGTGAGCAGAGTCAGCACAATCACACAAGTGGAAGAAATGAAACAGTTGAAGTCAGTGTCCACACAACTGGAATTATAGTCAAAGTCCAGAAACCTGGTTCCGTTTTTAGCCAGAGGAAAGCCACAAGTGTAGTGGTGAGCATCAACTACCAGTGTTTGTTTGTTGTTCAGCACCCACTGCTGAAATTCAACAGTAGACAAATCACAACAATCAAAAGGGTTGTTATTCATGTTAATGTACCTGAGAGCAGGGAGAAAACTGAACACAGAGACATTGATCACCGTTAGCTCACTGTAGCTCAGGTCCAGCCAGAAGAGTTGAGTCAGATTGGCTTGTGCCAGGAAATCCAGGGACGTCAGATTACAGCCATGAAAGGAAAGAGTCTTCAGCTGTGGTAGATTAAATGAGCCTGGGTCCAGTTGTTTACCACACTTGACATCCAAAAGTTCCAAATGTTTCATATCTGAGAGCATCTCCCATACGATATGTGTAATATGCGGGGACTGAATATAAACTGCTGGACTGATGTGTATTGTGAAGCTCTTCAGCCTCTGCAGTAGGGTGGTATTAACGTTTTGCCATTGTAACTCATGGGGAGGTGAAGATGTCATTTTCAAGGGGTCATTATTATAATCCAGATAAAGTTCTAGTGTTTCAAGTTCATCTAGTCCTTCAAAATAGTTGTTGTCCCATGAGACAAACATGGTTTTGCAATACATGTGTAAGTGCTTGAGTGATTTCAATCTCATTACATCATGTTCAGTGGGCCATATGATGTTATTAATTTCTAAAGCCAAAAACTCTAGTTTTTGTAGGCCAGTCGTGAATGTGTCACCAGACCACGTAATTAAATTGTGACTCACAGTTAGAACCTTTAACTCATTAAGATGTTGAAAAACACACAGTTTGAGTTCATGTATGTCGTTGTGATCTAGATAAAGGTGTGTGAGTCTGGTTAAATTTAAGAAGTCTGAGCAGCTTAAATCATTAATACGATTGTAACTCAGGTAGAGGATTTGAAGCATGGAGAGATTCTTAACATCGTCTGGAACTTTATAAAGGTTGTTCGAGCCGAGGTACAGGTGACTCAATTGTTTCATTTGTTTTATTAAATCCTTAGGCAGTTCAGTCAGATCATTATCTGATAGATCCAGGTAGGTTAGCTGAGTACAATAAGACAGTGTTTTACTCAGGCTGCCATGGTTGTACAATATCACACTGAGTGTCCTCAGTGTGGGTATTTTGCAGACAATATTTAAGAGATGTCTGTCTTTCCACTCATCATTAAATCTCATCCATAGGTTCTCCAGTGAAACAAGGCTCTGTAGAGCCTTTCTGGTGGCATTATAAGACCCAATAGAAACATCCAAATACACTGTTGTTATATTCCTTAGAAAATACTTGTCTGGTACGTCCCACTCCCATCCAGTATCATTACAACATCTTGACAGGTCGATTATCTTAAGATGTGGAAATACAGCTGTTGTGATGCTAAACCTTTTTATCGACCGTGAATGAACTCTCAACTCCCTGAGCGCAGAGGACATGTTTAATGGCAGGTCTTTGGACTCAAAAGACTCTATTTCATAAATGTTCAGTTCCAGCACCTGCAAGCTTGGTAGTTCTAAGATGGTGATGATATCTGTAATATGATTTGATGCCAGATATAGTTCCTGTAAGCTGGTGAGTGACTGGAAGGCAGCAGGGCTGATGATTTGGATATAATTATCATGCAAATCCAGTTCCTGTAAGCTGGTGAGCGACTGGAAGGCAGCAGGGTTGATGATTTGGATATAATTATACTCCAAATCCAGTTTCAAGAGGCTAGACAGTCCCTGAAACATATTGTCTGTCAGTCTTGTTAGTTTGTTTTCGTACATTTTGAGCACTGTAAGTTGCACCAAAGATACAAAAGCACCGTTATCTACATTAGTTATTGAATTAACACCCAGATTCAAATCTGTAAGATTTGACAGAGAGTAAAAATCTTTCTTGTGTATCTTTTGGATGTGATTGCCAAATATGTTCAATGATATAACGTCTCTGGGAATGTCTTCTGGTATGCCAAAGAGATCAAGATCATTACAATCCACTGAAACACCAGCAGTGAAATTGTCAGAGTAAAGAACAGTGCAGTTTTTCAGGAAGTAAGCCAGTATGGGATTAAGATGAAGCGTGAACAACAGAAATAAGAAGCAGCTTCCTCTCATCATGGCTGTTTTCAGGGTCAACTTTCAGGTACTTTTTTGGTCGAGTAACTCTGCTGTGGACACTGGTTGGTGATCTAAAGAGGATACAGTAACAGATTGTTAGTACATATTTTATCTGATCTTTTGTTTATTATTCTACTTAGATTCTCAGTTTATATTCCTCATGTCTTGTTCCCTTGTAACATGTGGACAGATTCATTGTTTTTTGGGACTCACTGTTATCTTATTTATTTATTTATTATTATTTATTATTTTTTGAAATGCTGGACATTCAAATCAAAATAATAATAACATTTGGTCAAGAGAAATACAAATATAAGTTACAAAAACATGAGAAAAAAATAAATAAAAGCGACAAAACTGCATATTGGGAGGGTTCACTTTTACTTTGTGGACTTCAGACTTGCATTCCAAGTCTCATATTGCGTTATCACTGTAAGTCTTAAGATGAAGGCTGTGTGAAGAATGAACCATCCAAACTGCTGTAATATTTCACATCAAACTCATGTATTAATGTTGGTGACTTTTATTTGGAGTACTGTAAAATGTTCATCTTTGTGAGTCTCTTTATCACATCATAATATTCATGTTCTGTGTGGATGTACTCATGACACAACCAGCCTCAGTTTGAATTCATGTGAATTAAATCACACTAAATAAATGCTGTGTGTGCTCAAAGTCGTTGACTTTACTGTCAGTTTCTCTCTCTCTAGTGTGTGTGTGTGTGTGTGTGTGTGTGTGTGTGTGTGTGTGTGTGTGTGTGTGTGTGTGTGTGTGTGTGTGTGTGTGTGTGTGTGTGTGTGTGTGTGTGTGTGTGTGAGAGAGAGAGAGAGGCCCAGTGCCACAAGTGAAGATTATTGCTTCACCAGTGGGTGTATTGTGCCTTTTATCGGTTCTTCAGCAGCCATTGCTACAATTACCCTAGCAATGCTACTATGGTTAAAAGCCGTCCTCTTGAGTTACAACTTTGCACTCGTAAGGATTTTTTTACCCAACTCTCTATAGCAACAACTGTTACTGGCGGTCACTTACAGTATTTCAGCCAAATATAAAACAGATAGATAAGTAAATAGAAAATATCATTTTTGGGTAGGTCATGGATTTCATGTTCAACTAGGGTACTAGCTAGGGGTCGTTTTGATTGGCTTTCACATTTTTGTAGAGTGTTTTTTCCACACAATCATGTGAACTGCAGTGAATTACCACATCTAAGATGAGAGAATAACTTTATCGATCCAAAATGCAGGCGCCAAAGACCTTGATACACTTACAGCCTACAGTATTTACACAAAAATAATTTCAAGAGCTAGAAGAAAACTTTGACTGGCTCAGCTCTTTAACATAGAAAGGTAGAACGGAGCCTGGGATTGGCCGCTCAAACAAAAAAATAAATAAATAATGCGATATCATTAATTCGAGGGAATTAAATAATTAAATCGTTCCCTCGAAATAATTCAATCGTTCCCTCGAATTTACTGGGGACGTCCGTATAAGCACATTGCAGAAGGACTGAATGCATTTTCCGGCCAGAAGTGCCGACAACAGCCGCGGTAGGTGAGCCAATAGGTAACTTTCATGTTATGTTATGTTTTATTTATTTGAATATGGACATCACAATCACATTGGACGAACCAGATGCATTGATATAAGTGATTTTAGCACAAGTACTAATTCTCATCACCTGTCCACAGGAGGCTTTTCTATTTTACATTAGTCAAATATAACACCCAATTAAGTACAGTAAACGTTAATACTAATCTAAAACCCAATCAAGTACAAAAACAATAATACTAATCTAAAACCCAGTCAAGTACAAAAAAAATATAATATGTGGTTACCAATAAGAACAATCTGACCCTTCAGCTTGTGGGACATACAACATCATAAATAGCCATAATCAAACAAGTCACACAGCAAGTAGAAATTCAGAAACTATTCATGTGAACACAGTTGATTTGATTTCAACCATAACTTGAGTCCTCTGTAAAAGACATTACCATCCATCTCTAGTTTTAAAACGGTAGGCAAGGAGTTCCAAAGGTCTACCCCCTTAACTGAGAAGGCAGACTGTCCAAATGAGTTACTGCAGGTGGGAACAATACAGTCACCATTTGTTGAAGCTCGTGTTGCTCTACCAGAGCTTGGACGTCTCTGTATCAGTCCAGAGAACAGAGGCGAGACATGATTATGTAGACATTTAAAAACCAGTTTGGTTGTACAGAAACTCACAAAATTTTCAAACGTAAAAAGGTTGTGTTTTCTTAAAATGCCACAGTGGTGATATCTCATTGGTTTCTGATCCATGATTTTTATAGCTTGTTTGTATATTGATGTTAATGGTAGTAATGCAGTTTGGGAAGCTTGTGACCATGATGTAATGCAGTATGACAGATGTGAGAAAATCATAGCGTGCATATACAGCTGTGCAGTTTGACATGTTAAATCCCTTCTTATGTGACGGAAACAGTTTAAATTTGGTTTGACCTTCTTGCATATATGCTTTATCTGTTTTTCAAATTTTAAATGTTTGTCCAGTATAATGCCTAAATATTTGACTTCACTCATTTCAGAGATTGTTTCATTTTTGATTATTACCTCAAAAGTATCCATGACCAATCTGATCTAAATAAACCCGATTGAAGGTTTTGGATCAAGTGTTTACATGTGCCCACTTTTAAACCGGGTTGTGAATGATTAATAGATCGCATTTCCCTGTATCCATTAATAATAATAAATATAATAATAAGAGCCTAATGCAAAAATGCACAGCCCCACCAAAGTGAAAAAATAAGCTGCAATGCTCTTTTAATTAGTTTAGTGCGGATGTGCATTGTTCTGCTTACATGCATTAGGCCTATTATCACATAAACAATCCATATTTGCACCCGACGGACCATGGGCCTAGAAGATCAGCAATACCGAGTTATTTTCGAGGCCCCGGCCTGGCCCGTGGCCCCTGCGGCGGACCAGAGCATCGCGGAGAATTAGATATTCACCTGCGTTAGGTTATAGGGTTAAAAGGATCCCTGGCTAATGCGACAAATATGCCTTAATACATTATAATTGTCCTCTATAACTACAATGTAAAATTTAAAACATCTTAAATATTTTATTTCTTCAAGAAATAGCTAATCTTTCACTCAATAGGGGAAATGCCCGTCGCAAGTTGATGATATCATAAAACCATGTGTGGTCTATCCCTGTGGAATTAATGGCAGGGATGTGCAAACAACACACATTTGAAATATTGTTTTGATGCTCATATTAACCATATAAGTATTACGTTTGTTTTTATTTTCACATGCATGCCATAAATTCCATAGGGATAGACCACACATGGTTTTATGACATCATCAACTTGCAACTGGCAATTCCCCTATTGAGTGAAATATTAGCTATTTCTAGAAGAAATTAAATATTTAAGGTATTCTTAATTTTACAATGTAGTTATAGAGGACAATTATAATGTATTAATAAGGCATATTTGTCGCATTAGCCAGGGATCCCTATGGTTTAGGCACGCCCGCACGCGCACACACACACACACACACACACTTCACACACCTACACACACGTACGGGTCCATTTGGTGCATTTGCGCTCATGAGGATTTTGGGTCGAACGGTGTGTTAACTTCTCTCTCTCTCTCGTGATTTTTTGCGTTGTTGTGTGTGTGTGTGTGTGAGTGGCTACTTTAATGCAGCGTTATATCTCTCTATCTGTATGTGTGTCTATCCGCTCGTGCCTCCACCCTTCCTCTCTCTCTGTCTCTGTCTCGCTCCTCAGCAATTATGCTTCCTGAGTTTTATAGTTGATTGAACTGTGGTACGGTTCTAAATCGAGACAGGACAGGAGTCCATTGGGACTTGCATGAGCGCACGCGCGCGCGCTCAAGTTAATTCGTTCAAACAAAGTAATTAATTCAAGGGAACGATTTAATTCATTCGAGGGAACAATTTAATTGTTTCATTCCCTCAAATGAATTATTTTCCCACAATTTAGTATTTATAATTATAGTAATTAGTGGGAACGATATAGTATTTAGAGGGAACTAAACAGCATTGTTAATTTGTTTTTCCCTCGAGTGTCCAATCCCGGGCTCTGTAGAAAGGACCTTATCCCTATATATTACATAAGATATAACAGAGAAAAGTCATAATGAACAATACTTTCCAGGATGAAGGAATTGTAACATTGAATCCTACCTGAACTCCTAATCCTCAGTGACAACCATCCTTCCAGTGTTTTACTCAGACAGGAATGAAGTCCATTTGACCACAGCTCAGCTGCACCTCATAAATATCATGGGGTGGCACATAGTGAAAGAGGAAGCACCCTAAAAATGCAGAAATGCTTCACTTTAGAGGAACTAGGACTTGAACTCCTGGGCCCCTGATTCAGCACGGGAAAAAGAGTTGGAGAGGCCCTCATTGCGCGCTATAGAGAGAGATCTCTCTCCATAGCACTGCTGCTACTCAAAGATTTGTGACAAAGTGACAAGCCAGTGGGCCAATTACATGAGTTATATTTTGTCGTTGTTGGGTGGAAACCTTGTATGTCCAAAACCGTTTGTTTTGTATTTATCATTTTAAATATTATTTAAACTAGTGAAAACAGTAGGGGTGCAGGAAAAAATCGATTCGAATTCGAATCGTGTTTCTAACATGGCAAGATTCAGAATCGATTCTCATTTTCCAAAAATCGATTTCTTTATTAGATAATATTATATTATTATTAGATATCATGATTTTCATGATTTATTATTTTATGATTTTATTATGATTTTTTATTTATTACGATAATTTATTAGATATTATGTTGTGTTAAAAGTTAAAAGAATGTGTGCAAGCATGAATAAATCAGACATGTTGTCTTGGATTTACCTTTGTGTGTTTACATTATTGCAATAAGTTGATAAAACCTTTACAATTATAAAAGCTACGTAAATGTACTCTGCCTTCATGCCAAGCATCTATGGCAAAGGGCCATACAAATATGAGTTATTAAAAAAAGAATTGGTCAAGTCAAGTGGCTCAAATTGCCCCAGATCCAAGTCTAGTACTGTCAATTTAATGCTGCTAATAAAAAAAATGCAAACATAGATTACGTCAATAATTTAGTTAAAAGAAAACTAACAAAAAGTGTCAGGCCTTTATTATTGTCAATAATAAAGGCAAGACAGCAAACAATTATGCAACAATGATTCACAGAACTTTTAAAATGCACTTCAAGTCAAGTTTCACTTGCTGTATGTTGCACATTTCAGTTCTCTCAGTTCACTGTAACTTTCAGTCAGATGATTTGTGGGTTGTCTGGGTGTATTTGCAAGTTCCTTGTCTTTAACAAAAAAAAGTACAGTTTTTGCTAAAGGGACAAATACACAGTTAAAATATTGCTGACAGCACTTGATCATCTGGTCAGATGATATGATATGATATGATATAGTACTTTATTGTCAGTTCACACTGAAATTTGTCTTACGACACAGCAGTCATGTATTCAAAACATATATACAAACATTTGTAACACATCAAGGCACCACGTGACCGCCGTAAACGGCCATGACGCTCCCTGACGCTCTCCATGGGTGCCAGAACTCGCACCGAAAGTGCAATGAAATACGAGTGAAATACATGCCGTATGATTTCAGTTCTTTTTTTTTCCTTTTCTCAGTTCACTTTTTTTCTGTAAACTTTCGGGTCAGATGATTGGTGGTTGTCTGGGTGGTTGTCTGGGCCACAAATCATTGTTTTTGCTAAAGGGACAGATAAATAGTTAAAATATTGCTGACAGCGGTTTCAATTCCTTCTTTCTTTGTTTTCGGCAGGAGAAATTCTTCATTGTAGCCTACTTGTAGCATATTTATTCCACCTCAAATAACCAATCACCATTTTGGTTCTCATATAACTGTTTAAATTAATATCAGATATCTAAATATGGAGATGAGTATAGTTCACCTTTGAATCGATACGATACCTTTTTCGATACCTGGGAATCGATACGATACCCTTTTCGATACATTTTCAGTGATGTTACTAGGTTTTCAATGTAATGGGTCCCGGGACCCACAGGTGGTCATTCAAATGGGTCCCAGAAAAGTTTTATGAGTCCTCAATACAATGTTTTCGAGTGCTGTGAGCTTGTAGATCGTTTATTTTCAAAATGTTTGCCTATTTCTTATATTTATTTTACAATTTGGCTAATGTTTGAACTTAAAAACTAGGATTTCTAAATACACTAGGCTACAAACACCCATTTAATTATATTTATATCACTGGGACCCCAATTTATATTAAATGTTAAAATACTAGAGTACAAATGGAACAGGTCCATTTGGTTCCATTTGTTCACCGAGTTACAGACCCATAAAGTTCTATTTGGTTCCTAACTATCATTTATCTGGGGACCCCCTGGAACTCCCTCAAGGACCCAGGACCCCACTTTGAGAACCACTAGTGAAAATAGTTTTTAGTTGTTCCAGGTTTAACTGATAATAAATCTTTATAGTGTTTATCTTACACAATACATTAAAAAACGAATTAAACTATCTAAACTAATATAGCAACTTAAGTAGAAGAAGTGAATTATTTTAACATGGACTCCAATGGAGGCGCATCCCCGGGACCCCAGGACCATGACATGAATGAGTCCCTGGGCGACTTGAATGAGTTTTTGATGCGGGATGCGCACGTAATGACATCACTGCATTTTTATTTATTATTATTATAATTATTATTTGTCTTTTTCTATGGGCTATTTTAGACACCAAAATAGGTTATTAAGCCTGTTATTCAGCCATTTTCATGTCAAGTAGGCCTAGTAGTAGAGTAGTTGATGTGACTACTATTACCGTTATGGCTGCTATTGTATAATTCTTTTGTTTGTCTACAATAGAATATACACATAATAATAAACATTATAGGCTATTGTCGGCTATTTTCCACGGTAACGAGTGTAGCCTACTAAAGCAGTCATTAAACTCACAGTAGCCCAACTCTTACAGATGCGACCGGCCAGGGGTGTGTTCAAGAGTATCGAAACGAGGTATTGTTTGTTTTTACGTGAACCAATACTCGATAGTATCGATGTCATGCGATTGATACCATTAAAAGTATCGCAGACGATACCCATCCCTATCTAAATATTGACTCAAGAAACATATATTACTGTCTGAGGTTCACACAAAAGTCAGAGTAAACCTTTAAATGACATGTAGGCCTAACGTAAGATTTTTAGGGGACTTCCGCCTCCTATAACCTGGCCCAGTTAGTTACCAATAATTACCACCTTGGTTGTTATATCCCCATGTGTAATGCCCAGGATTCGAACGCGGGTTTCCCGTGTATCTTAACCATCAGACCAAAGGGATATCCCTTTGTACCAGGGGAGATACTAGACTTTTGAGGCCATCAGGCTGAGTCACTCTGCTACACGTGTTCAAAAGCTCAAGGCCCAGGGCTTAATTAATGCCGGAGCTTGCCGGAGCTTGGCTCCGCCACCTGCCTCTTGCGCTCCGGTACCTGAAAGTGCGCTCCGCCACCTGCTTCTTGCGCTCTGGTACATCAAATGCGTCTACAGTACTATATAATGTTAAGTGGCGTGCCATGCCGTCGCATGAGGGCCTGGGTATGGGGCAGTGTAAATACTTTATTCTGAAGGTAAAACCGGAAAAGGTAGTTATTGTTGCTGCTGGTTACTTGTCGCATAGGCACAGCATTACGTCATCACCTCATGACCTCACCAGGGGGCTCTCTCCATTCCGACATGTCGCCACTCCGACAGTGACTTCTTATTGTCGGAGTGGCAACACGTCCATAGAGGTTAAGGTTAAGGTTAGGGTAAGAGATAGCTGGAGTAGATCCTGATATATGAATTGAATAGAGAATTGCTTTGAATCGAGAATCGTTTTGAATCGAGAATCGTTTTTAAATCGGAAAATAATCGTTTCTGAATTCGAATCGTTTGATTTGAAAAAATCGAAAGAAATTGTGAATCGTGACCCCAAGAATCGATTCTGAATCGAATCGTGGGATACCCAAAGATTCGCAGCCCTAATATTTGTGCCGCAGACAGTAGAAAGGCAGAGCCACTAGCCAACGAGTATTGGAGTATTGGAGTATTGGTTGAGCTTCACATGACAGTTAGCACGCTGCAGAATATAGTCACGTTGGCAAACATAAGAAATGAAGAACAATTTATTTGATTAAGAGTTTTTATTTTAGTTATTGTTGTGGGCTCGCCTGAAAGGCGAGAACACTATGTTATCTCATTATTGTGGGCTCGCCTGAAAGGCGAGAACACTGTTATCTTAATTATGTATATATATAATATATAATATATATATAGTGAGTTCCGTCGCAGACAGTATAAAGGCAGGGCCCTTAGCCAATGAGGTGCAATTGAGGTGTGGAAAATCTGGGAGTGGTGTTAGCTGGAGTATTACCATATATGGCTAAATAGGAGGAGGATAGGCGTGAATTTATATTATTAGATATTACCATTACAGAGATTACAGACTAGACTAGATCTGAGATTGTTCAAGGAATATCAAGGCCTGGCCCCCCCCCCCAGCCAGCCTCATGAATGGTTTTTGTCGAACGCGACTGACTCGCATGGCTCATACTTAATAATGATCAACCTTGGCAGGCGAGTAGCGCGCCTATATCCAATATAATAAGCCCTACATATTGGATTCTTCGCTACATTTTGGTGGCCAGTACAAATCGACGAGCCATCCGATCACCATGACCGAACGACAACAACAGGACACCGGAGGGATAGAGGCCTTCCAACACGGCCTATT